>NW_010561372.1:13328-29405 GCF_000687285.1 Phaethon lepturus | reverse complement strand
CCCCTGCTGACCCAGGGCCCCTCGCTGCTGGGCCGGTCCCGGGGGGGCTGCCCCGGGAGCCGGCTGCGTGGTATACCCGCTCCTGACAGCCTGTCGAGTTTATTAGCCTAAGCTGGCCCCAGAAATTTCACAAGAAGACATTGAAATGCCACAGTAGGTAGAATGGAAAGGCCAGGGCAAACCTAGCACAGTTTGAGCCCTGCAGCGCGATGGTTTCTGCCCCTTCCAAAGCATTGCCTGCTATTAATATATGCTTAGATGTCTATAAAAAAAACCAATTTTTGTAAATAAAGTTAACCTTGAAGTAAAGGACAACATTTCAGATATGTTGCCTAGTGCTGTGAGGACTTTGTCTGTCTTCGGTTGCATGGAATCTGTCACGGGGTTCAGTTAAGTGACCGGTTCTGTAGTGAGGCTTTTAGATCCTCTGTGAGATGTGGTTTTGTGTCTTGCCTGAGCTGTTGTCATCTGAAAGGGCGTAAAGCCACATGTCAGAGGTCAGAAGTGCCGGTTGCTCAGCAGCACGTCTCGGATCAATGTAATCTGCATTTGCAATTTATTCTAGCGCTGCTCTCAAACTTCTGGAGTGGGTTCAGTGTGAAACTTGTTATAGCCATTCTATCCTCACTGTTGGAGGGTGCACAGAAATGCAAACGCGCAAAAAACTGCGATAGTCATTGCTGAAGGCAGAAGACATTGTGTGATAGTACATGCACATTCAATGGGTCCATGAGAATGAAGTTAGCAGGATCCCAGGAGGCTTTCACATACCAACACTGTGGTCTGGGGGTCCTTCTCTAAAAATACTTAGGTAAATGCTTATAGGCATGACACAGGAGTTAGGTAGGAGAGGGATAGTTGAAACTAGTTATACCTGTATAAAAAAAGACACCTGTAAATTATTTACTAATAACTTGTCCTGTGCTGGTCATTCAACCTCTCCATTCCTCCAGAAGGTTTCCTTGAGAATAGGTGGGAAAATTGGTCTGAGGGCAAACATCAGCTCTACAGGAGAATCAGACCTTTGACCGCCGCTGTTTCTGTTCTTGGAGATAAAATTGTACCACAAGTGAGAAGACTTCTTGCACTGTGTGAGAGCATGGCTGCCATCGAGATAATGTGTGATGCTACTGGGGAAGTTGTATCCAACTGGGAGAGGTGGGAGAGAGCACGCGAGCACGAGGTGGCTGTCTGCATGCCTGTTTTGACAAGTAATAGGTAAACATCAATAATGAGGTTTTCTTAAAAAATTTGTCACTGTTGCCAGCACACATTTGCATCTGCTTAGGGACTGTTTTAAGTTATTCCCACCAGATTTGCTCCCAGTACGGACGCTCTCTCTGCAGCCAGCCTCACCTTTGTTCTGGTAGGAACGTGGAAATGTTCAGATTTCAAATCCTAATGGCTGTTAAGTAGCTGAATACCAATGAGTCCGTGGGATCATGGGGTGACACGGCTCTGTGGGTACGAAGGGCTTTAGACTGAAGCACTGCAGTATTTGTCACGTTAGCAAAGAGAAAAGCTGGGTTTCTCCATCAACTTTGATGAGGGCTCAGACGAAGTAGTAACAATTATCTGTTTGAAATATATAGGAGAACTTTGATGCACATTGAAGTAGATTTATTTGGTGACGTTTACTGTGATTTTTTCAAAATATATGACTCGCTATGCATTTGCAAATGCTCTCAACGTGGTTTTTTCCTCCCTGGGAATGAGACAGTGAGAGAACCAGAGCAGCATGCAGGCTCCGAGCAGCATTACTGTACACACAGGTACAGTTTCTTTCACCACAAACCACATCAAATAGGGTTATCATTTTACATGTTCCCCTTCTGGTTGCTTCAGACAAGCACGTGGGCCTCTTCTGTGTCAAAGCAGAATTTTCTGGTCCTTTTACGCTAAGGGGCAGCACATCTTACCACTTGCACCAAAGAGGGAAAGAAACCCTTCCCCTCCACCTTTATAGTGTGCACCCACAAAAAAGTGGGTGACAGACTCTACCATAGTAGTGTCATTAAAAGGCATCTCCATATTTTGACAAATTTTGATAAGGTACAGCTCTTCTTTTTTTTTTTTTAAAGGGAGTTGAAGAAGTTTGCTGAAGGGAAAAAAGAGTTAAGGTGTGACTATTTACACCAAAATCTACTAGAGCAAAAGAGTCCTTATTCTTCCTGTCACTGTAGTGTTAATGATAATTAGACGCATTGGTTTTCATTTTGTCAGCAGAGGCAAGAAAGTGCTTACAAAAGTGTTTACTGTCAATGATGCAACTGCCTTTGAAAACGAGCTACTAAGTGAAAAACAGCAGCTCTGCTCCAAGTGCACTCGGGTACATCTTCTGCCCCATCTTCTCAGGTTTTTTTTCCTGGGTCTTAGCTACTAAGTGAAAAACAGCAGCTCTGCTCCAAGTGCACTCGGGTACATCTTCTGCCCCATCTTCTCAGTTTTTTTTTTACTGGGTCTTTATCCATCCCGGGAACTGCCTGGGGTCGCTGAGACTCGTTATCAAGGGGACCTGGCTCCTGTCACGTGAAATGTTATTAACGGCTTCGCAACAATTCCCATAAATTGCATCATGTGAACTTCCATTATCGCTCTTATCTGTAACCTCTTAAAAATGTCACCGTGATTAGTTATTTATATTCTTCCTCTTATTTCAGTGACCTTAAATTATATCATTGCTTTTCGTTTCACAACAGCTTTTGCCCTTCAGAGCAGTTTCCATTATTTTGTGTGTCATGGAAGTCAGATTAGTAAAACAATATTCTCAGCTGGCCCTAAAGACTGGTCAGGTTTAAAGTGTTAGTCTCCGTAAACCAGCTGTACATTTAAAACAGCTCCTGCAAAGCAGCTTACGTACCTGTGTTTACAGCTCTTGGACAGCTTAGCCCAGCAGAATTCATTCCATACTGTTGACATTGAACATCAGAGCTATCGAATAGGATCTAAAAATAAGTCTCTCCGGTACCTGCAAACTGACGGTGCTCAGCTACTCAAAGAACACTTTGGTGAAAGCATGTGAGCAATTACTGTGAACGCAGTTCAGTGGGTCACTGGAAAAGCGTAGATGCGGATCTTGATTCGTTAAGATCTTGACTAAGTAGTAGTTCTGAAAGCAAACGTGAACAGGACTCCTAACAACCGGGAAGGGAAGGTGCTCCCAGTGCCAGCGGGACTGGCAGCCTGGAGGGCGGTTCGGAGGGTGTGAGCGATCAGTCATCAAGCTTATGGTAGCAGCTATCATACAGTCGTGTTTTGTTTGCTACAGGATGCCGGAGGTCTTATTTAACAACTTTGTTTTGAAACACTTCCACAATTTTGTCCTTTTTCCAGGTAAAATTTTTATGACAAATAATTTTGCCCTGTTGAAAAATTAAATGGGTGCTATGGATCAAATAAAGTATTAAACATTCTGAATACTAATCAAATAATGCATGCTACAATGAATTTTTATCGTTTCTGGAGTAATGACAATGGATATCAGAATAGATTTACGGTTGCTTTATGTCTTGGGAGCAGAATAAAGGAAATGCATATCTGACCTGAGTGTTTTTCCTGAGGAAACTGTAGTAACATGTAAATATTTGTGGCCCTTGGCTGTGTTTAGTCATAATTATGAGAGCCACCTGCAACTGTAGTATGATATGCATAAACGTCTGTAGTATTGGGATATTGTGTTCTTAATCTTTTCCAGATGGATGCTGAAAGGTATGAAATGCACCCTGTACTTGGACAGCATTCCTTTAAACAAATTTTTGAAAGGAAAGTAACAAAGATGGGTGTCTTAAAGCCATTCTCCTGGGAAACACCGAGGAGCGCTAAGCCGTGCAAAGCAAGCCCAGCAAGAGCAACTTTTTTCACCTGCCTTTCAAGAATATTTCTGCTGTAACATTTCTCAGTGGCAGAGGTACTATTAAGAGCACATTTAAATTCAATATTGTAGGATTAGCTGCATTTGGTTGATATTGACTCCAGTACCCCAAGGGCTTTGGTGAGAAGCAAAATATTTTGGAATGAGAGAAAGCTGGAGCAGTGACAAGTGCTTCTTCCTTCCAAAAGAAAATAAATCCAGCTCTCATCCAGCCCTTTCATCACTTCAGTCCTGACAGTATCTTGTGTTTCCACTTCAGACTTTCTTATATTGTAGAGTTCCGTGGTAAGACAAAAGTAGATGGAAATGCAGTTTAATTGGGACGTAACTTCATTATCACTTCTGAGAACTGTTGCAGGAGCAGCATCCTTCTTCCCCTCCTTCATGTCAACTTGGGGGGGGGTGGTGCCTAGCTACTCCCCAGCTGCCCGCCTTGCTGGGGGTTTGGCTGACCTGTGCCCCTCTTGCCATCCGCCTTCCTTCTCCCAGTTCACTCCTGGCTTCCCAGAGAACCAAGACCCTGTTAAATGGGTAGCTGCAGCGGGCATCTGCCAAAGGATGGCCAGATTTATTTTATAGACCTCACAGAGCTCCTGCATCCCGGGACTGCTGAGAAGCAGCAAAGCCAACAAGTGAGAAAGCCAACAAATGCAACCTGGCACACCCCAGCCGGGCACAAGGAGAAAAAGCTCCTTCCAGTGTCCCCAGAAGGTGCCCAGTAGGGCATCCACAGCAGGGTCCCAACCAGCTCTTGTTGTGGCTGGCACTGTACAAACCCAAAACGAGCAGTAGCAGCTCCTGCTCTGAAAAGGCCATAGCCAAAACAGAGCAGATAAGACACAAGAATGAGAGAGGAGAGAGAGGTGAAATATTTTGACCAACTCAAACCAGGTGTTTGGCAAAGCGAAATACAGGACTCGAGGTTTCAAGCTGGGTCCTTTAGACTGTGGTGTTTTCCCTGTTGATAACTCCATCAAATATTTAGGAAGACAAGTTACATTATTAAAAATAATTTTAAAAAGAGCTTTATTTGGCTTTGCTGTCAAGATATGAAATTGAGGAATACACGAAATCCTACCAAAATGCTTGATGGACTTTCAATTAGAATTTTCTTCTTTTTTTTCTTTTTTCCCTAGAAGACTGTAATAGTACTTCAGAATGACATGGCGATGATTGCATACTTTCCCTAACGTGAGCTGCTGACCTTTTTCTGCAGTTCCATGTAAGTTTTCTTTAATAATCTAAGTCTTAAAATTGAGATGCATGTAATATATAATTTCTGATATATAAATTATAATGTGTGATCTATAAATGATAATTTATGATTATATACCAATATTGCCTGTATTAAATTAAAAGAATTCAGGGTACTGTGAGTAAAAATAGGGAATCAATTCTGAGATTATAATTTGGTTTACATTTAGAAAATTAAGTGACAGAACTCTAAATAATTTTTAGGGTGGACTTGTTAAAGCACAGGGAATTCATTCTTAATATATGGCTTTTTTTGACCGGTGAATAGTAAGCCCTGGCTAAGTTACACAGTTCAGTCACCAGCTCTTGGGTGGATGTTCAACGTTGCTGGTGCTCTTTTCTGAGAAAAAGCTGATGTTTGTGCTTCTTATTGAAGGTTAATTCATGTTCTGTCTCAGCAGGGGCCACAACATGAGGCAAATGGGATGTTCAAAATATATTATAGGGAACGGAACAGGAGACAATATTTCTGGTCAAGATCAGCTGAAAATGAATTTGCATTTGCAGGACAGATACATTGGGAAAAAACGGAAAAAACAATCCTGATGCAGGTGAGAGCAGGTCCTGGGGAATGTGTACTTGTTCTTTTTATTAGATTATAAAGCAAGGTTGAATGAGTTGTCACTCTTGCACTCAATCCTCCTGTTTATTCCTTCCCTATGTAGCGTATTTTCTTCACAGAACGTGCTTTCTGTAGGCTTCATCAAAATAAGAATTCTTGAAATGGCTCGAGGTACACTGACAGCCTCACAGACTGGATTCATTTTCATTAGAAAGACATTTCAATCTGCAGACAAACTGCGAAGTTTGTGGTGGGAGCGGTTTGCTATGAAATCCAACTGACTGATATTATCAGGGAACTACTGTAATTGCCAAAATAGCCTGGGCTGCTTTTGCCTCTTCCTTTATGGAAGCTAATGTAGAGGAGTCAGACGGTGGCTATCGCGTCGTCTGTCCTCAACTTTCAGTTCTCACATCTGATTGTCAATGCTGTTGTACACTGCTCTTTCCTATCTTCTTACTAACATTCTCACTTTTATTAAAAAAAAAAAAATCCCAACGACAACATTTTGACTGGGTTTACAATTAAGCCAACAATAATACTGCTGTATTATATTTTTTCTTGTATGAAAACATCTTTTCATTAGAGGACCTAAATCTGCAGGTAGGCATGATCCCTTGTAGAGCCCTTGGATGGGAGAGAGAAGAAGATGCTTGCCCTGTCTTTCTGCTCTGTGATGTATTTGACCAAAAAAAAGAGGGAATAAAGACTGGGCTGCTCTTCCAAAAAAAGAGCCTGCTGACCCCAGAAGCAGAGGCAGAACTGGAGCCGTTGCCCCTCCCTTGCTCTGCCTGCAGCAGCTCTGCCCTCTCCTCTCGTGTCTCACCGTTGAGGACAGTGTCGTGGGATGCCTGGTAAGTGTTAGTGCAGGGCAAGTGAGGGTTGCTATAGCCGATACAGTCCTGGGTTTTTGTTATGCTTGGCGGAAGACACCCAGAGGGACCACGACACTTTAGGGACGTGTGACGCCACCCCAAATAGATAAACGGAGGCGTGTTGGAGTGAAGTTAATTGCTTGCAGAAATTTAAATGATTTCTGGCTGAATTGGAAGTGGAACAGGTTTGGGTTACGCTGCCCTTTTGTAATTGCCAGATTAGACAGTATTTCCGTGGTGGGCTTGAATTTATTAATTATTCCAGGGTAACAACCGACCGAAATGGGAGCCAGAGAGAGCTAGAGCAGAGAGTTTGTTAAACTCGGCGAGTTCTCCCTGCGATTATTTTTTTGAAATCTCAAAAAGGGAGGGAGTGCTTCCCTCCTAGCCGTACTGCTGACTCCTCGCGGGAAACCGGTGGTCCAGGGCAGGCGAGCCACAGTGATCCTGCCCACGTCCCGTCTCCCCCACGGCACAGCAAAGCTGCTGTCAGCTCCCCAGAAACAGGTTTGTCTCCAGGTTTTATTCTATTTTTTTTTTTTTCTCAAACATCCGCATTCCTGTGGATGCTGTGTTTTCTTTTATTAAAATGAATGTCTTGGCTCTGTGCTTGGTTATTCCTGAGGCATGTGAAGGATGGCAGGCTGGAACGATTCATTAATAAGGTTTCGTAAGAGCCTATTGCCCTATGCCAGCTTTTCCTTAAAAAATTCAATATAATTTTGTGGATTTTTTTAAAGAGGTTTGGGAACCCAATTAACTTTTAATCTATTTATTATTGTTTCACCTTGAGATGGGAACTACAAGTACTTTGATAAATGGGTTCAAATGTTTGTCTAGCTTCAAAAAGACTTCTGTAAGTCTCTGTGCTGTTTGGTGTTATTTTGTTTTGGAACTCATCACAAGCTACACTTCTTTGAGTCGGGCCATATCACAATGTTTCCTACATGAACAGCGCATTTAAGGTGACCGTTTCTCTTCTCTCAATTCAGGAACAAAGCCATTGTCTCAACGCTGCGATAGATCAGGGCTCAATCCTCTTGCCAGTGGTACCATGTGCCCTGTACTTCAATACAGGTTGCTTTCACCTTTTGGTTTTGGGGGAACTATTTCTATTCCTAAAGAAACTTCACAATGTTTTTTCTTTCTAAAAAATTTATCTATTGTGGAATACATACAACAGTCATTGGCTGGACTGATATGCAGACGTTTATAAAAATAATGTCCAGGAGTTGTTTTGGTTTTTTTAACATTTCTGGCTTTCAACAGCTCTGAAGTTAATTCGTGTCTTTTTTCTTTATTTCCTTCGCTATTTTGGATTTGCAATCTGAAGTTACAGAACTGTGATCAGGTTGGCAGACTTGCTTTGCCCTTGAAGCCAGTACTTCTCTGACAACAGGTACTTCTTACATACTGCAGCTATTAGTCAAAAAAGTATTCCTTGAAACCATCCTAGTCTAGTGTTAATCAGCACAGGTTTCATGGAATTAGTGGAACGAGTTCACCCGGGCAGAGGCAAAAGTCCCCATCTACCTACAGTCTGACAGATGTAGTAGATCTGGTTATACTTTTTTTGTTTTCCGGGTATTATGGAAGGAGCATTGCAAAAGTAATCTGCGACTGCGATGTGACTCTCCCTTAGCCCCTGGTTGCAACAGGATTCTAATAAACTACATGCAGAGAGCAATTTTTCATTTTGAACTAAAAAATAAAATGACATCTCAACAGCAGTATCAGCTCCAGTGACCTCAAGATTGCCCGTCGCAGGCCATCAGTCCCTAAGCATCTGTCACATTTGGGGATTTCGTTAAAAAAATGTCACAGTGTCAACACATTTACCATATGAAACTTTTCTGTTAGTGTCTTCTCTTGTTTTATATCCCCATCACTCAACCCTAAAGCATTAAAACTCCGGCAAATGCTTTGGAGGTAGAGCAGTGATGTTTGGTAACAGAATGCTCATTTCCTTTAAGTACTTCCATCCAGCCCTGAAGAAGTAATCACTTTACAGAAGCTAATAAAGAATGGATTAAGCTACAGCTTTGAAGAACTCATCTCAAAAGGGCCCTGAAACCACTGTCTAAAAGCAATATTATCAGTATTAGAAGCTGAAAAATTACACCAACAGATCTAGGTCAGTGCATTAAAGGGAAAAACAATAGAATTGATGTCAGAAATATTACCCAAAATCTGCCTCTAGTAGTCTGAGGGGATTTAAGTCATCAACTTTGTTTTCATTTGGAGGGTTTGTGGCATAACTGTATGTAAATCTGTGTCCTCGTGTTTTAGATTTGGCTCATGAGGGATAGCTCTACTTTGGTGTTTTGTTTTAAAGGCCAACCACTGTAAACATTTTCATGTACGTTTTTTAATGTGTGTAGACTACTGAGAATAAATGTCTGTATATGCATACGTACACAAATTCTCAGTTTCCTTTAGAATGGTTCTTTCTGGTTTGGTGCTAGTGTGTTTGTGCTGCATATGGAGCTACAGCAATAGGTTGTGCCTCTGGTGACGTGTCTGGGCGGCATCCTGTGCGATGCTCTTCCGCGGCAATCCGACCCAGCGCGTTTCCCAAAGTCCATGATTTTAATGCCTCACTGGATCATTCAAATCAGGGGCTGTTGAAGGAGTCAGGGCTTGTAAAAATGATCTTTGCTTAGAAAAAGCTTGCACTGACCTTAATAAAACTACTCAAGCATCAATATTATTAATTAATATTTAGACCATAAGACTTGCCATGCTGTGAAGGCAAGCACCCAGTCCAGAACCCTCTTGCCAACTCCACCTGAAAGGAGCTACGTCGGGAGGGTATGAGAACAGAGTGTCGCTGCCCCATGCCATGACCAGAAGTGCTAATTTAATAACCCCTGACAGATTTTTTTTTCTTTTCTTTGAACTTTCCCAAGTTGCCTGTTGAAGAAGTAGAAACTTTTAAGATTTACAGCGTTTGGTGGCAGGGACCTTTGCAGCTTAACTACTTCGGGTGTGAAGACCCACCTCCTTTTAAGTTGTTTGGGGTTTTTTTTCAGCCTCACTTCATTTGATGTTTGTCTGTTGTAAAAAACAGTGAATGACTGTACCTCAGTTGTCTTCTCCGTGCATGATTTCATAGATATGGTCATGTAATACTTAAGAATACCAATTTACCTTGATGTTCCTAATGCAGCAGTTCTTCCATACCTTTGATAGTATTTATCATGTGTTCCCAAATAATTTTTAGTTTTCTAAGCCCTTTCTCTGCATGTGTTCTAACTTCCTTCTGTCACGCTCCTGACATCTGTACTGTTTTGGGACATTGTTTTTGTTCTTTAATTTGTGAGCACAGCTTTAACTTCTCAGGGTGGGGCTCATGCTCTCTGGCCACTTGCTATACAGCTGCTAAATATTTTTTGGTAAAAACATGTAATTTCATAATTTGTTTCCTGTTGCTCGTGGTGCAGAACTGAAGCAGAAAAAGCCTTAAACATTCATAGCATATTACTGTTCTTCTGAATAATGTATTTAGGCAGGTATAAATTTTTAAAACAAAACGCCAAAAGCCTTCAACACTATTTTCTGAAAATCAATTGCTTTAGTATCAGAGGGCAGTGTCTAATAGGCCAGATGTTCCCTTTGCTGAATGATGCATCGCTTCCCGATACACCTGATGTCTACAAAACACTAACTTCTTGTGAGCTCAACAAAGTTTTCTCCTTAATTTTTGACCAGCAGATGACGAATGAGATGGGTGGAGAAAACTAACGCAATATGTGACAAATAAGTGATAGGTCAAGCCTTGCGTTATTTTAATATTTTTTGCTGTCTAGCCTGGCAAATTATTTTCCCTTGCACTAAGTCAGAATAAATGTTTTTTTCAGGGTTAGGCTTTCCCCACGACTTAGAATCAATAGCTAAACCATGATTTTTTTATGTGCTACTACTGTTCAAGTGCTATGTTGTCCATAGACAGTTTCCAAACTCAACTCATCTCCTCCTTCCTCAGAACCTCTCTTGGCAAAGAGAAAAGCAAGTGCGAGGCACTGTTTTGATGTCTCGCATGTTCTCTGTATCCTAATTCCCATGTCTGGAAGTAATCAGGAGGGAGCAGAATCAGCAGAGATGAGGTAGATATGGGCAGGTTTGTATAACCACTTGTGTACCTTTCTCAAAGCATCTGAAAAAACAGGGACTGGATTTCTTTAAAATTGTTGTGAACATGTGGTTCCTTTTCCATCTGCATACTTACAACATCTCCCAGACTACTTCTCTTTATGTTGCGAATACATTGTTTGCATTGATGTGTATGCATGTATATTTGAAATCGGAAGGCTTGAGGACGTAGCCCATTGCAGTGGTGAGTGTCTACAGCAACGTGCAGCGACACCGGTTTGAAGATTTGAAGTAAAGATATAAAATTATGTTTTTGATCTCTGGAGGTTAAATCTAGTCACTCTGAAGCCTCCTGTGATTCAGAGAGCTTCAGAGGAGTATTATATACGTCATGGCACTGAGTCATGTGAAGTACCTAATCACAAGGGGATGTTAATGCAGACAAAGATCAAGTCCTGAGCCTAATTTTTTGCTGTTACAATAGAACTAAGATTTCACATTGTTTTAGCACTTTTATGGAAAGCACAATATTAATAATAGGATAATGGAGGGAAAGAATAAATGGAGTGTCTGTGACAAAATTATAAAAGCATTCTTTTCTTTTGTGAATGCTAATGGATACCAGGAAACTACCTATCTAGCAGCTGTGTAATTTGATTGTGTATACGATTGCAAAACATAATTAAACATCTGAGAGAAGGAAAAAAAGGAGCAAAAAAAGTGCCAGAATAAAGTGAGTTGTATAGCTACAGGAAAGCTATTTTAAAAAATCAATTATTCTCTGAAACATGAGAAGCTCCATTTCAGAAATTACAACAAAGGAACTGCTGGTAACCACCCCACTATATATCCATTTCTCAAAATAGTACAAGCACTTCCAGAGAGAAAGCCAAGTCATTCATTATAGAATGCCCCCAGGACATATATTTTCTCCAAGTGGACTTCACATTCCTCCTTTTGCAGAGGAAAGCAAATCTGAAATAGAGACAAATGCTTAGCAAGGAAACTATAGTGGCCTTAGAAGTTTATATGAAGCATAATATTTACCGGCAATGTAGTGATTTTTGTGTGTCAGTTCAGATTATTCATTTACATATTTAGAATTTTTTAAATCCCTGGGTTTAGACAAAAAACCACTTTTTCTGCAGGAGTAACTGTATTGTAATACATCCATTCTTTTAAACAATTAACCTTCAGTACACTTAGTGATGCGCTGAGATGAGTGGTGTTAAAGGACTGGGGAGGAAGAGCTTATATCATAGATTTGATTCACCACTAGAGACGGTTGCTTCTGTGAAATGGCAGTATGTTATGCAAAAGGCTGGATATAATTCATGGAAAAGCAGCCAATACATACAGTAATATTTTCACAAGATAATGGATTTCCCACAAGGGAAATTACAGTTTTGCAAAATTGGCAAGTTAGATGCAGAGAAGAGCCCTTTCAAAATTGATTTTTTTTTCTGCTATTACTTTTTGATAAGAAGACAATAAATTACTGTGTTATACTAATTTATAATTTGGCTTCTAAAGATTTAACTTTTGTAAGGGATTAGCAAAGCTGATGTGTAGCACTCGGCAAGGTAAAGATACTTTGCTTTTAAGTGTTTTCAAAGGGATTTGATGTTTGACATCTCTGCAGAGCTTTACCTTGTAATGGTTGTCTTAGTGTGCTGGAAATCTGGCCCTTCGCAAGACAGATTAACTCTGGACCTTTGCTTGACAGATTAGCTCGATATACAAGCGAACTTTGATCAGTTTATGCACAATGTGGAGGCGTCTAATGAGTTCCTTTTTAAGCTCTTCTTCAATATGAACAAGAAAATAATCTCAGCTTCTGCAGTGTTCTTCCCCCTGATTTTTCCTCAGGTAAAATGTTGCCCCTCACTGAGACTTATTTTCTTCCAAAAGATCAGTTAACTGGGGACTAAGCCAACAACCCTTCTAGCTCATTGTCCTCCTTCTGAGTTTCTCCCCTCTTGGGACCTCACAGCACTCCTGGCCAACATTCCCTGACAACGGGATGAAGCAACGCATTTCTAGTTGCGATACTGCACACCATGAGTAGTGCACCAAAGCCATAGCTTTTGCTGTTGAAACTTTGTCCAAAACAATTGATGATGTAAAAATATCTTGCTTTTGATCATTAAGGTTGTTTTCAGCACCTTCAACCAGGCTCCCAAAAAATAACTGCTGGCAAAAAAACCCAAAAACCCCCACCATTATCTGTCTCCCATACTTTTGTCTGTATCCACCCATACATACATGGTTTAAATCCCCCAAGAGGATATGAAAGGACTGATGAATCTAAGTCAGCCTACTCTCCTTGTAGGCCAAAATGAGTTGCTCAAGTCATTGAGCTAAACCAGGGCCACCAGTTTTAGGAGTGAAAGCTGCAGCACTTTGCCTGCATCATAGAGCCAGCTACTATTATTAACGTACAGCTGGTTTAGGTGTTCCCGGAGACCCATCAGAAATAGATTTACCTATGAAAAGATGTTGGTTAACTAGTTTTTGCTGAAGCAGAGGCAGACGGAGACTGGGGGAGAGGACAGTCACAGTGAATTACACAGCTTGGGAAACGCCATGTTGTTCCCTGATTTTTGTCTTCTCTCCTTTGCTGGTTCGCTAAGGAGGGAATGCTGGGTGAAGGATAGAAAGGTTGAGAGAAGGTGGTTGGGGCAATCATTGTGAGGATGTTTTTTTCTTTTACAACACAGTTTCAGTGTGAGCAGGGGAAATGAGATGGCCTGCATCACCAAGCCTCACCAAAACCTGGGTCTCCTCTTCAGTTTCTCTGACTTGGGGCTTGCGAGTTTCTCAGCAACGTGTCTGCAACTTCCCAGAGCGGACTGCTGACCTACATAAGCAGGAACGGCCTGACGTTAGATGGAGTCTGAACTGGTACGAAATAAAAGTGTCTCCTTCTTTCTAGGGCAAAAGCAACAGGGTATGTTATGAAATTAAGGCCCCGTGATTATACGTGTGGGTTGTTTTCCTTGATGTAAGGACGTCAACTCATGAGCCACGTAGATTTATTTCAAGGCTGTTGCAAATCTGTAGGAGTGAATGTATGTTGCTGACTAAGTTGAGAGCTTTTTTGTTTTAAGGAAGGGCATAGTCCTATACCAAATGTTGCTCATGAAGGTGGCCCCAGAACTGTTACCCCAGATTGAAGGCTGGTAGCAGCTCCTTCCCCGTGGGCCCACACGAATCCTATTTCTGTATCTATTAGAGAACAGATGTCAAGTGTACGCACCAGCAGATTTATCCAGACGCCCGTCATCCCGAGTGGGATGACTGGTGACCTGAGGCCTGACATCTGCCTGCTGCAGCAAAACTGAAAGATACCAACTTGCTTTCAGGGTGTGGGGACCACCTAAGCAGACCTGAAATGATGAAGACGGGTGCTTGGGGCTGAACTGGTGAAGGCCACTTGCTAAAAAACAGGCTAGATAAGGGTAGAAGAGGCATGACCTCTTTCCTATCTTAGTTTACCAACAGCACCTATGGGAAACACCCATGAGGGTTCCCTTCAGCACGGGGTTCCCTTGCTCCTTTTATCCACAGGAGCAAGCGGTTAAAACCGTACTGCTGCTGTTATCTGCAATACTCTTCATAAAACAAAGCACTCTGCCTAGGAGACTGAGCCACACGATTGCAACCACTTCAGATAAATGAGGCAAAAATCACCAGCAGGTATGTGAGGAATTTTCACTTTTCTTTCTCTTTCATTCCTATCAAGATGGATGGATTCATGCATTTCTGTTGTTTTGGGGAAAAATGTCATTAATGCTTTTTTAAATTTGAAGATTCAATCTTCATTAAATTGAATCTTATTTGTAATTAAGACTCCTATTGTGGACTTTAAGCCTTGTTCACCTCTCATTTAAATTAATTGAAATGATCACATGATATATTTGTATGGCAGAATTAAGAGTGTTCTTAATTACTAAGCCATTATGGGTATAGAAATCTCTGTATTATGCTAAATCAAGTCTTTTTCTCTCCAGCCAAAGACCAAGCTCTTTTAATTGCAGTATCAAACTAAAAAAAATCACTCCCAAGAATGCACATCTTATTTGGGATGCTTCAGGTTAAAACAACATAGCTGCTTTTTGCAGTTGTCTAATGCAGGACTATTCACAGCCAGTTCTTGTTCAACTTTGAGTTGATTACCTGCTCTATTTATACAATGATAAGATACATGGATGGTCAAAGCAATCACAGTTGCTATTCTCATAATTTACTGAGTCTCAGTTGTGATTTGTATGCATATTTTCACTTTCTGTTAATTAATGAAGTTAAGTTTACCTCCAATTATATGTTAATTTAAGATTGATCTGGTTAGTGAATGCAGTAGTGAAATTTGTTTTCTCTTCCAAATTGCAACACGGTCCAAAATCATGAGAAAGATGGTGAACAATACGTGGAAGATGCTTGGGCCTCCCAGTATGTAAATCCGTTATCCAGCCTTTATGATCTGACTTATTTTTCTTGCTTCACTACAGAAACAGAAGTCGGATAGGGAAAGCTGCAACAAAGCTGCGAATGTATGTGAAGTTCCCTCTTCCCATTAATTTCCAGGCAGACTTGGATGCCTTAACTGCTTTCGTGCCTTTGAAAACATCACCCAAATATCTTCATAATTGAAACAGAGAATCAGGCAATGAAACATTATAATCAGTGCCTTTCCTGGTGCTTCAGGGAGATGATATATCCTTTGTGTTCGTAGACAATAGAAGAATTTTCAAAACCTAGAAAACAGCAGAAAATCTTATTTATTTTTCTGTCCTGTTCACATGACCTTTGCAATCAATGGAGCCTCTGAAGTAGGGCAGAGAAAATGAAATTTAGGCCCAGTGTGGCTAATATTCAAAAAAAACCCCAAAAAGATAGGTTTGTTTTTTGTTTCTTCTTCATGCTAAGGCTGTTCTTTCAGTTGACATCGTGAAATCAGTCTGGCTAGTAGTGAATGATGTATGAAGGGGAAAAAGTCCTACCCATAGCACAAATAAACAGATACTGCAATAAGATGGACATCGTTGTGCTGTGCGGTGCTATTTGCTGCGTCTTTTGTGCACAGGCTCATCATTAAGTTTGAAAATAGAAAGAGAGGTCTGCCTGCCATGTGTATACCTTCTTTTTTTTTTTTAAGAAGGCAGCTTTAAAAAGTATTTCTTACTTTTCTTCTCCTCTGAAGAATTCCCTTTTTTCTATGAAAAGGTCTCATAGAGTTTGATATTTTGTCTACTGCAATAATCCTTGTGTCATAGCCATGGATAAATTCATAATGGTGTCTTTATCATAGAATACTTGGGTTGAAAGGGGCTTTTAAAGGCCATCTAGTCCACTCCCTGCCATGAGCAGGGACATCCCCAACCCGAGCAGGTTGCTCACAGCCCCGTCCAGCCTGCCCCGGG
>NW_010561372.1:0-13278 GCF_000687285.1 Phaethon lepturus | reverse complement strand
CATCTGGTCTAAATCTGCCCCCTTTTAGTTTAAACCCGTCACCCCTTGTCCTGTCGCTACAGCCCCTGCTACAAAGCCCATCCCCACCTTTCTCCTCAGCCCCTCTCACCCCGGCAGCTGCAGGAAGGTCTCCCCGGAGCTTCTCTGCTCCAGGCTGAGCCCCCCCAGCTCTCCCAGCCTGTCCTCCCAGCAGAGCTGTTCCAGCCCTGGAGCATCGCTGGGGCCTCCTCTGGCCCCGCTCCAGCAGGTCCGTGTCTCTCCTGTGCCGAGGGCTCCGGAGCTGGACCCAGCACTGCGGGGGGGTCTCCCCAGAGCGGGGCAGAGGGGCAGGATCCCCTCCCTCGCCCCACCGGCCATGCGGCTTTGGGGGCAGCCCAGGACACTGTTGGTTTCTGGGCTGTGAGTGCACGTTGCCGGCTCATGCCCAGCTTTTCACCCACCAGGACCACCAAGTCCCTCTCGGCAGGGCTGCTCTCCATCCCTTCATCCCCCAGCCTGTATTGATACCAGGGCTTGATCTGACCCAGGTGCAGGACCCTGCACTTGGCCGTGTTGAACCTCATGAGGTTCATACAAGCCCATTCCTCGAGCTTGTCCAGGTCCCTCTGGATGGCGTCCCGTCCCTCAGGTGTGTCAATCGCACCACTCAGCTTGGTGTCATCTGCAAACTTGCAGAGGGTGCACTTGATCCCATTGTCTATGTCACTGATGAAGATATTAAAGAGTACTGGTCTCAATAGAGGACCTCTGAGGGACACCACTCATCACTGATCTCCATTTGGACGTTGAACCATTGACCACTACCCTCTGGATGTGACCATCCAACCAATTCCTCATCCACTCAACAGTCCACCCACCAAATCCATCTCTCTCCAATTTAAAGAGAAGGATATTGTGGGGGACCATGTCAGAGTCCTTACAGAAGTCCAGATAGATGGCATCTTTAGTTCTGAGAAAGTACAGAATTGTACAAAAGTTAGTCAAAATGTCCAATAATCTGTAATTATAAAATACATCTTATCATCTGGTGGGCCACATAAGCCTTGGAGGGACTAAGAAAACAGGTTCACCTTTAACTGAATGTTAACCGAATATTCAATATTTAACTTTTTTCAAATATTTAAGTGAGCAAGAGTCTGTTAGCCTAAATATTTTGAATTAAATACACTGACTTTGTACATGCAGAATAAGAATATTGTAATGAAGATGATGTCTTGGCAGACATTGATGTTATGGGGACATTTAGTTGGAAAGTAGATTTCTTGAAGAAATCAGAGGGCGAGGGCTTCTGTATTTATCACAAGGTGCTATTTCTGTGAGGTTACATGCTCCTGTGTCCATGACCATGGTGAGTACAGCCCTGTTTATTCCTTACACCATTCAGAGAACAGTTAAAAAACCTGTAAAAAACCTATAATTAACAATCACATCATCAAAAGTAACTTTTAGCTGAAGTTTTTGAGTAATTTCCTATCAAGGTATGCTTTGACTATGTTTTTGCATATATGTTAAAGAGATTTAAAAAAAGGTAGTGTTTTATAAGCAAGATCATATTAATATTGGGCAGTTTTAGGCATTCTTGCATATAGGTACACACACATGAAATGTGTATGTATTTTTTTTTTATCCTAGAAAATCAGGTATCTAGAACTGGGCTGTATTTTTGAGTTCAGAACGAACCTTTTTCTTAAAAAAGAATCAAATGCTGAGAGCTCAAGATATTTTAATGCTCTGCTGCTATAGATTAATATTTGTGTTTAGGTTTTCCATAATTTACCATGTGTCAGTTGTTGTGCCTCAAGAAACTGAAAAGAAGGAACTGACAAGATGTCTTGAGAAGTGTAGAATAAAAGGATGGTAGGATGAGGAAAAAAATAAATGCAGGCATGCTGCTTTTTTCTGTGTTGCTGCAGAGATGAAATCTTTAGTTTAATGTGTTTGCTTTTGCTGTATCACTGCCTAGAAACCTTAATCACGGATGTGGATCCTGCTGGGCAGGGCGCTCTCTGAACGGTGGGGAAAAAAGATGATCTTGCTCAACGAGCAAATAAAAGAGGGTATTGCAGATATAACTGAAATTCAAAATCCCAGCAGAGTTTCTTCCTTCTCCCTTAGTGTTTTTCCCTAAAGATGGAAGGATTTGAACAGTCCCTTACACCAGTTATTTTATTTTAACTATGATTCTCTTTAAAACCTCAGTCTTCTTAAGGAGAAATAACTAAGAAATACATAAAATATAATCCAAAATTAAACAACAATTGTAGTCAAAAGAGAATTGTCCTCATTTCAGACAAGAATTTGACTTACACTCATCTTAAGTAGGCCTGGTCAATAGCCATAGTTTTTATTTTTTCTATATGAAGTAGTTTTTCAACTTAGAAGCGTAATATTTTATTAGGATTCAAAACTCCCTGGATCTCACGTATGCCCACAATCCACAATGACGGTAAAATCAAATGACCTTTAATGTGTCAGAAAGAAGGAAAAGGAAAGTCGAGACAAGTGGAAGACATTTCATATAGGAGAATAAGTAATGCTGCTTAAAATCATGTTCCATCTTTTTTGACGAAATAAAATGAAGTTAAAACAATGAATCACGCTAGGTTGAGTGTAAGCTAATTGCACTTTGGATTCAGCAGCTACACATAACCTAATCCAAAAGTCACTCATCAGTGTTGGTAAGTAATGTCTCGGAAATGTATGCATCAGCAAAAGGTGTGGATGATTACTAATTACAGGCATTGAAGTGTCTCTTTGGAAATATTTTGCAGTGGTGTATACGTGCCCCTTGCCTCCTGTGCAAGAAGTTATTCATACCTCCTGTTAACGTAATTCTGCATTACAGAAATTATTTTTTTTTCTTGCTTTCTTATCCAGTTCAATAGATCAGGAAGGTAAGGTCACATGAAGATATATCTTGGAATTCTTCCTAATATATAATTGAACATTTTTTTTAAATCGGCATTTTTAAAAGTGGCAACATTCATTTTACTGTTGAAGCAGATGCAGCATGAATTTATTTCATTCTAAAGACTGCTCTTATCAATGCCTAATTCATTTGTTCATAATGCAGAAAGATAGAGACAAGCACTTTATTCTCAAGGTTACAACTATCCTAATTCGTTCCAGGTTTCTGACTTGAAACAGGTTACGTTTGCACATTCAGGGAGTGATCACGATTTGTTAGAACAAGATATAATTCCCCATCCATTCTTTGCTTCTAATTTATAAATGGGTTACATAGTACCATCTGATATGTATCTTCTGTTCTTACATTTCAAGAGAATTTAATACATGCATTTTGAGGGCAACTTTTTGCTTAATAATAATACGTCAGTCTTATATCCTGGCTCGCATAAGAATTTCTTCAAGCAGCGTGCTGCAGGCGCATTAAAAAGCTTTTCTTCAAGTTGTTCAAATTAATTTCACTCTAGATTGAAAGCTCATGATGTATATGTCATACGTTTGAATTGTCTGTTAGATGGTGAAACCACTTGTTTGCAAACTGGCTCCCTGCTAGTGCCTATTTCAGGGCTTTTGATGACTTGTTTCTGTGGTGCCAAATTTCAGATCAGCTTTGGCTCATCTGTATGTGGCATTTTTGAAAAATATTGCTGGAATGGAAAATTCTTCCTTTCCAGGTCTCTCAAATTCATCCTAACATTAGCTGAAATAAGTCAAAATGAGACTACAAGCTACAGGAGACAGGGAAGCAATGTGCTCCTCTTGATGCCAGCCTGGGTTACTGCTCTGCTCCACTCGCTGGTTCATACTTCAATTCCTTTTTCACAAATGCGCATGCATTTTGTGGTGCCACAGTACTATTCTTGCTGCTACTGGGATGCTTTCGAAAGATAAAAGTAGAAATTAATCTCCAGACCTTTAAGGACTTCCAGTATATGCTACATACAGGCATCTCATGTTGAGACGTGATGGTCTCCCTTCAGCTGGGCTGTAAGTAGAGCACTGTACTCCAGGCTAAGAAATCCATCCAATAAAGAGGAACAGACTCGATAAATACCACAGATATAATGTGTCAAAGCATCTAGTGATGCTTTCTGGATGTTGTTCTGCTTTTCTGTCCCCACTGTCCTTGCGTTTCAAACAGGACCCACCAGGCCATTTTGCCTGGCATAAGACTTTAAGTACTTTGAAATCTGGTTGATGATACTCCACTGAATACTCTAATCCATCTTGCTCATAACGTGGTAGAAGTGTTGCTGGAAAGGGTACCAAAAAGAGAATTGAAGAACTGTTAGAGGGCAGGTGGTCTGATGTATACAGTACCAGATCTAGGTGAGAATTGGGAAGCAAGAGAAAAGAAATCTGCCTACAGAAAACATTCAGGAAAGAAAATTATTTAGCATAATGAAAAGGAACATAGCTATGACTAATGAGATGAAATTAGGAGAGGAAAAATGGCACTTGGGTTGAATATCAGGCAAACCTTCTTGAGGACGACCAGAAGTGGAAGAGGAGACATTGCATGATGTATTAGAAATTAGACTGTTTCCTAAGGGAAGCCCTCCACAACCATTCTTACTGTAGTTGAAGGTGCTTCATTTTTCGTATATCAGTATGTGTTCATTATAAATACATAATTCTTTGCAATATAATGGATTTGTATTTTATTGCATCTTCTCCTCTGAGGCACGCACACAAAATATCATAGAGCTCGATTTCTTTTCAGTGCCCTGATTCAGCAATGTACTTACAGGATGGAAAAGTGTAGATGACATCTCACATTCCTTCTCTGAATAGCAGCATTGCCTAAGTACTGAACAAGCACGGCTGATGGAGTTCACAATTATAGACCTTCCTTTTAGAGTAAGCGGTTGTGTGTATTTGTGATAAACAATTAAAGAAGCTTTACTCCAAGTACTTCAATGTGCAATAATAGATGGCAAAGGTATAGGGATAGGAAAACAACACCACATTTATCATGTAATGAGAAAGCCTGTGCGGTTCAAGAGGAGGAAATAATTGTGCCTTTTCTTTCAGCTATTATTCAAGTCACGTGCATCAATGGGCATTGCAAAGGCGCCTACCTTTATTTACTCAGGACAGGGAAATGAAACAGAAGCTGGGGAGCAAAGTGAGAAATATTAAATATTAATACACTAATGAGCACTGCATTACTGAACTTTCTGCAGTATATCGTGTATTTAGTCTCCATCAGTTTCAATTTTCTTCATTACCTACATTGACTACTTATCCCTGTCTAGAACTCAAGGTTTGTATTTTAGGTTATATAGGAAACGTCATTCTTTACTACTCCCGATCCAACATTTTGACTTGATATGGAACAATAAACCCATGAAATTTTACATGCTAACCATCTTTGGAAAAATGTTGTAGAAAATTCTTTCATAATGCAGCTCTTCTGATTTTAAGTGCAATTAAGTTGGATCTTTTAATTCCAATATTTAATTGCACAGTTGTTATAATCTACCTCATAGATAATTAATCTCCTGCTTTGTGTGTTTCTACTACATCACCATCTGAAGAGACCGGGGTAAGTCTACCCTATTGTCTGTGACTACATGTATATAGAAGAAAGTATAGAAGAAGCTAGTGGGAGTGAATTCTTATCGGTGTGATGAATTGTGGTGTAGTCACTGATAAGCAAGCGAGAGACTGGCAGCGTGCGCCCGCCTGCCAGCCCCGAACTCACCTGCGTTCTCCAGGTGTTGGGGTAGCATCGACTCTGGCAGAGGGAGGAACTGTCCTGAGGTTACTGCAATAGTATTTTCCTACAGCAAACACTTCTATCGTTTGCTCTCTTAATTAACGTATTACATGAGATGGGAAATTAACACAGGAGAGTGCTTTGGAAAGCGTTGCCAGGTTCCATTTAGGGATTTTGATCCTTAAAAAGACTGGCTTTGGGGGGTTGCGTGTGGAGCACGAGTGACAGCAGTGCAAAAAACCAAACTCAGCACGCTGACAGTCGAGGGTGTGAAAATGAGCACTTTTCCGGTTCCCAAGCTTTGTTGCTGAACTATATGTATTTCTAAAAGCATTAATATTTGAATGTGTTCCGCTGAAAAAAAAAAAAGGATATTTTGTATTTAAAAACCACATTATATTACGAAATGAAGTGTCGCTTGTTAGAATCGCAAGAGTCTGCCAATATTGATGCGCACTCTTTGCTGCCTGGAACTGGGTGAATCACTTCCACAGCTATATCAAGACCCAGAGTTTGTCATGACCTTCTCTCTTACTCTTCCTCGAGATAACAGTATGGTTCATCTGTTGTTCCTCAATCTCTCTCAGAAAACCTAAGAAGCCTTAATTTTAGTTACACTTGTACACTGATACCCTCCAAGCTGAGGCCATGCGTAGGTCAGCGCAATAACTCGACTGATGTTTCTATTATTCTGAGTCCTTTCATCGTTTTTAAGAATCAAGAAGATCTCTCTGCAGCTGTTATTCTCAATACATGCTTCCCAGCTTTTCCTCACAGTCACTGAAAGGAGAGTGTTTTTTAAAAAAGCAAAGATTTCAATAAGTTTCTGTAACTTCAGGAACCGAGAGAGGACACGTGTATTTGAAATAGTTATGTTTTATTTCTCCTTGGTGAAGATGATGTAATTCCAGGATTACTTGCTGCTTATATTCCCTAGGATGTTTAAAAAAAAAATAAACATTAAAAAAAGTATCATCTCTTGAGAAACACGAGATCTGCTTAAAAGTTTTTGTGCAATGCAATTTTCATGGCATATATTGAGGAAGTGGGTTTACACCTTGATTCTCCTCTGCGCCAGACAGATGTGAATACCTGACGTAGATTTAGCCCAAACACAGGAACAGCATCTTTACACGTAGCATGGCTTTCCTTTTTGATGGAAGGGACCTCTGAAAGAGTTCCACCAGAACCAGTGTCTCCATGCACAACAGCAGCTGAAAGTTGTTTTTTCATCCGGTGAATTCACCGGATGAAAAACAGCGGAGCCCAGAGCTGGGACAAGTAGAAATCACACAAGCAAGCGAATCTCATGTTACACCAGCACAGCTTTCTTGTTTACAGGGGTTGTTACTAATGGTTTTGGGAGACTAATTAATAAATAAATTAAAACACTTTAGTTACAGAGTTTATACTTTTATGTTTCCTTTGAGTGTGTTTGTTTAGCAAACACACATAAAAATGAAACCCGTAGTATGACAGCTATATAGGAAAGACCTTTTCTGTCCCAAAATGCCCTTTAATTTGATAACAATAAAATAAAAATAATAACAATAAATCTCTCTTACTACCAGCAGTCACACTTAAATCGTTTTAAGTACTTTATTAAAAGGAAAGACTGCAACAAAGTAAATTTAAGGCTGCAGAATTTAAGTCAGTTCTTGTGGGAACGGACTACTGTTCTTTCCTTCAGTCTGTGATTAACTTTTAAATGAATGAAACTACACAGGCATGAGACCTTAGAGGCTCCTGATTCTACACTCCCTGAAACGTTCGGGTTAAACAGTAAGACAGACGTTTCCAAAGATCCAAACGCGAAAACGATTGTAAATATTGCCATTTGTTTTCCACCAGAAACTTCTAACACAATGGGCAAGCGTGGTGATGTATATTTTATTCCATGCTCTTATCAGGACCGGTGTGATACAAGGGGTCTGAACGAGGGAGAATCTTTCAAGTGTGCACTGCGGAGTGAATTCAAGATACAGTAACGGCGCTGTTGACAGCTATATGCAGCAACTATATAGCCTGTACCATATATACCCATACCTCAGCTCCTTTGCTCACACGAAAGGGCAGCTAATCAACAGATTCAGCTCCAAATCTTCAGAATAACCTTTAATTTTCTGCTGCTTTAGGACACATGCCAGGCAAAGCAAAGAAAACAGGAAACTGTGGCCAACGTTGCCTCGCTCTTCAACATCTCGCTGTTATGCGGTTTAGCAGGAGCCGTTGTCAGGACCAGGAGTACGATAACACTGGTAGCATTCATCGGGGTGGCTGATGTGTTTATTAATTGTGTATTAATTTTTTGGGGCAGTTGAAGCTTTGCTTCAAGCTCAAAGTCAGGTCTTGGTGACTCAAGCTGGTATCTGAGCACCATAAATTTAGAAAATATACTCCATAATCCTCAAACCGGCAGACATTTACTGTATCTGATGAGAGTCCATGGTGCAGAAGCTGGAACAACATATATAAAAAATACCTTAAGTGGCTTTCGTAATTGTGCCAGATCTTGTTTGATTAATGTAGTTCATCTCTCCATTACTTGGCTTACAGCTTTGGACCATTCTCAACAAAAAAAAGTCTCAGTAGAAATTAATTTTAGTGTGTATGCAACATCTCCTGATAGTGGGTTCATAACAGCCTGTTAAAGCTTAATTTACATTCTTGTCTTAGAAGTCTTATGAAATCTGAAGATCCAAAGTTATCATAGCAGACTTTTTTCCCAGAAAACAATTATTTTACATGACTAATTCAATCATACTGTTTTTCAAAAATTCCGGTGCAAATACGTAAAGCAAAATTGAGCAAAGCTTTTTGATTTATTGCAGTTGCCAACTGTCTGTGATATTTTTCATCCTTAATCATCACTGCATGAAATCAGGAATAGCATGTAACTGATCTGCTAAATGAGTCAAAGTGGTGCAGTGCTCCTGGACACTAGATGAAAACAGAGTTATATGACAGAGCTGATCTATTTTAGCAGACTTTCTGTGCGGATTATAGACTATAAATCTGTTATATGGTATGTTTTGTTCTGTTCAATATGCCTCTCATCTAGACTGTATTACTCAACATGCCTTCTATCACAGATGGCACCCGATTCATTCAGCCTGATGTGGTTTGTAGCCATTTGGCTATCTATTAAGTATAGTTTTAAAAAAAAAAAAAAAAACAAAATTTGTCATTTTATGGTGTTAATTAGGATTCAGACAATTTGTCTATTGAATTACGTGGCAGCTTTGTGTAACTGTGATGAGAACTGTGAGGCTCAATATTAAGAAAATTTAAATAGCTATCCCTTAGGCAGTAGAAACAATAAAAACTTATAAGGGCTCCCTACATGGATTTTGTGCTTTAGACATCTGCTCCGATAGCAGAAAAGCTGTGATAAGTGATTAATACTGTGTCAAGGATTTGGAAAGTTTTTGCTTAGAGCAGAGCACTTTTGACAATGAACTCACTAATCTGTTTGCTATGATGGAAATGGTAGAACAATCTGGAAAAAGGATAATTCTCATGATGCCTAACCTCAAAATGCACAACTGTGCTACTTGAGAAGTCACTTACAAAAACTTGTTAGTTTTTACATCCTAGGAGGCTTGGGATGGCATAAAATATGTGATGTTGATGGACAATAGTTCCGCTATGCGCAGGCTCTGAGTTAGCGTTGCTGGTGTCTTGAGTAGGAGTAATGGTTTTTAGATTTCTTATTTTATGATATACAAAATGTTTCAGATAAATCTCGCTGTGTATTAGTTATATTACTAACAGATCATTTAAGCTGTTGATAGATGGGCAGTTCTGCTCTGCGAATGGGAGGCACTGACCCATATATCATATGGGATCACAGTAGCATCTCTGGTAGTCACTTGTGTATTCAGGAAAATGGGACTGTCAAGCCACAGTCTGTTGATAATGTTGCAGCAGGTTGTGCAGAATAAAAAGGAAAAATGGAATTAAGAAAGGTATTTGAAATAAGAAACAGTGGTATGAAACTGGAGATACCTGTATTATTCTCTTGGGTAGTATTTGAGAACTTGTGCAGAGAAGGCACCATCTGTTGGAACATCATCTCTGCAGGCTGCAGGTTTGTCTCTAAACCACCCACCTAATGTCCACTCTGCGTTACACGAGTGCCACGAGTGCAACAGCTACCATGGATATAGCATAGGTGATAAGCTAAATTTTCACTAAATGTTGAAAAAAGTGAGAAAAGTTGGCTTGTTGGGCACAACTGACATTAACCATAGGTGTGTATAACCATAGGGCTGTGTGGGTGGGAGCAGCTGTGAGAGGGAGGTGTGCCTGGATGTGGCCAACAAATATTGCAGGCAGACTGGAGCTACGCACCAAAATACAGCTCAGAGACAGCAAAATCAAAGAAGTGAAGTCATTGATGACTGCGATGATATTTAGAAGTTAAAAAAAATAATTAAAATCTACTCGATATAAGCCTTTATTATGTTTACCAGTAGCTGTTAAACAAATACTATCAGAGAATATACAAACTATGCAGGCTGTTCACTGGGGCACAAAAGTGCTTTTTGCCAGAATTCAATGAGTGACAAATCGAATCCAAGAATCTCCAGTTGAGAAAATGATATGCCATCTGCTCGTCATTCATTTGTGAAGTCTTTTCATACTGGGATGGGAGAGATACGATTCAAATGATTACAATGCTGTGGACAGAGAAATACTCATGTATATTTTTATCATTTTAGGAAACGACATGGAAAGCTTCATACGTTGAATTTCGTATAAATACAGATTTCAGATTCTGAAATAAAGTATTTCTGTTTAAGGTGATGAATCTTAAAGGAAAAAAAGGCTATTTTTCTTCCTTGCAAAGTCTCCCAAGTTAATCAGCTGGATCCCTCTAACGGATCTTGGAGTATTTGCCATTGACCAGCAGTGTGTTGGCATTGACAGCAAAAAACTGATTGCCCAAAAGAGGAACAAGCAGATGAGTCAAGGGAATTAACTTAAATGTAGACTGCTAATGAAAGGGACAAGCACTTCCCTCCTCCCCGCAGCTCTTCCTTGAAGCATCTCTAGAGACAACTTCCAAAGCAGCAAAAATTGAACCAGTGTAATGAAGAAGAGTGATTTTGTAGAAATCATTAATATGCACAAGGAAATGCTACAAAATGCTTATTGTAAGGCTGCTGATTCTAAGGCAGTAAATTACAGTTGTGGAGGTGCATTCATTTGCCTTTGCTCAAGCTTGGTAAGTACCATGAAGCATTAGGAATAATTCCATAGTTGTTACATTTAAAATTTCATTACAGTTCTGATTTTGTTCCTTTCTAAACCATATCCAAAACCATAACGGCTGCCAGCTTTTGGCATTAGTTTTGAAGGATTAAGTCTTATTCCTATCAGATTTGAAATAAAATAGGTAAAGAGTTTCTGAGCTCTTGGTAAATCCCATCATAATTAAAAAAAAGGAAATTTATTTTAAGCCTAGCTTGAAGGATTTCTTTAGGATGATACTGCTGTAGTTTACTATCTGCTACAATTGCAATTAATAATGTAATTACAATCAAAATGGATCCGAAGTAGGAATACTGATAAGAAATGGCGACTCTGAAAAGCACTGTATGTCATGGTAAAACTTGTTGGCATATCACAATGTCAAAGACTTTTGTCTCTCAGTTTTGACATTGTTTGACCAGATCTGGGAGACACAAGGCCAAGAGGTTAAAATAAATGCCTTTATTTTATAGAAAGTAAAGTAACCAACTGACTTTACAGTCCATGTCAGGGCTGCCAGCTCCAGCGATGATCTGAATTTAAAAGCTGTTACATGAAGAGTCTACAGGAAATTAAATTTATGTAGTTTCCATGAATAAATATCTTCTAAACTAGGTATGTATATTGTTTGCTGAATTGTTTTTATGATACCTTTGCCCTGACTTTCTTGTGTTGTACAGAAATAATCTTTTTTTAAGGAAGGTTTCTGTTCAGTGATTACTACGAGCCCTTGACTCCAAAGAACACAAATTGCACGGTCCAAGCGTGTCTGTGGAAATCATGATTGATAGACAAGGGAATAAGCTCGAGCCTTCACCCTCGGTTAGGGATAACAGCTAACATCTTGAAATGTGAATCGTTTGCTTTTGGAGACAGGACGGGTACCGTATGTTAAGGGGAACAGCTAGCTTGTCTTCCCCGATTTTTATGAGTGTTTGCCGTGCTTGTGTGTTTGAATGTAGCTGCTGGATTTCAGTGAATCGCTGAAGTCTTGCTCAAGTACTAAATTCAACAGAAAAGATAATTTGTGTTAGTAAGGAGTCACAAAATAAAATATACATACACGCATGACCAGAAAAGTCAACGGTGATGGAAAGCTGCTCCTTTAGATAAAAGAATTGGGCCAGGAGGGAGAGAACCAGAGAAAACAAAGTCTTGAGCAAAACAGCACCTGTGTTGGTAAAAAGCGGAGCTGTACTGGCTGTCAGAAGAATTTAAGAGAACAAGATTAGAAGAGAAAATGGCCCAGCCTTTTCCTGTTCCTCTTAGTCATGGTTCAGCTGGGTATCTTTCTGAATTTCTATTGGAATTATCTTGGGGCTACTATGAGTTACCGCAAATTAGAGGTGATATTTAATTGCTGGTACATTTGCCACAAAATATGAAACTAAATCTAATTCTCAAGCTCTCTGTAATCCGCATCTTTTTTTTTTTTGTCTTCTAAATGAGCACATAATTTGTTCAACACAGATCTATGAATTGTTTACAAACTAGCAAACTTTTCACTGGATAATTTATTCAGCAAATAGTTTTTGTCAGTATTGGACTGGCTGTCCAACTAGTTGAATAATAAATAAAAGCAAATTCTGTCTTACTATTAATTGGAATTAAATGGTACGGGATTTGCTTGTTGCAACTGCTCCATGAGTAAAATATTTGAAGTAACTAAGATTGTTACACATAAAAGTAAGTATTAATACAAATGCGTTACCTATATGTTCCCATGCACTGCTCCCAAGGCAGCTGCTGTATTTGTCAGACACAAAATCTATATGCCAGAGTAAGTAAGAAAAAAAATCAACAGCACAGTTATCCTTAAAATAACTCCAGGCAGGAGCTGTTGCACAGAAGCACATTGCATTGTGAGGGGAAAAACACCATGGGCAGATGAAGTGAATTAAGACCCATTTACAACCCCCTGAAATTCTGTTTAATGACAACAAAATATTCAGTCAACACACATTCCAAAAAACATCTAAAGGGATTAGGTGCCCTATTAGGTGCCCAATATTTTGCGCTCCCGAGTAAGGCAGGAATCTACCAAAATATTGTTTTAACCTTCCATTGCCACGGAAAGCTTCTCACCCAGAACAGCATGCAGAATCTGGTTTAGATACAAGACTTGTTAAAGGTATTTCCACTGTATCAACTCTCCGATAAATGTGTCTAAATTACGGTTTAGTAGTCCTACTCTATATGTTAATGTATGCACGTGCGCACGCATATACAGGAATGTTGAGTCTAAAGTCTAAACTGGAAAGTGTAAGGAAGAAAAAGCTGCCATTGACTTATTATGTTACATTATATTATTTTATTTTATTTATTTTATTTTA
>NW_010561371.1:0-3353 GCF_000687285.1 Phaethon lepturus | reverse complement strand
GGGTCCAGTTCTGGGCTCCCCAGTACAAGGGTGATACGGCCATACCGGAGAGAGTCCAGCAAAGGGCCACTGAGATGATGAAGGCAGTGGGGTGTTTTTCATGTGAGGAAAGGCTGAGAGAGCTGGGAGTGTTCGGCCTTGCAGAAGAGAAGGCTCAGGGAGGATCTCATCAATGTATATAAAGACTTGGAGGGAGGCTGCAAAGATGTCAGCGCCAGGCTCTTTTCAGTGGTGCCCAGTGGCAGGACCAGAGGCATTTGGGTCAAACTCAAGCCTGGGGGGTTCCCCCCGAGTGTCGGGAAACACTTTTTCACTGTGAGGTGCACTGAGGAGCACAGGCACAGGTTGCCCAGGGAGGTGGTGGAGCCTCTCTCCTAGAAGACCGTCAGAAGTTGCCTGGACATGGTCCTGGCCAACTGGCTCTAGGTGGCCCTGCTTGAGCAGGGCGGTTGGATAAGACGACCGCCAGAGGTCCCCTCCAACCTCAGCCATTCTGTGATTCTGTGATAAAACCCATATTAGCTACATCTGTAACACTAAGGTGTAGGCTGTGGTTTGCGTAAATTGTTCAGTGCCAGCAGCGAATATTGTGCACTGGGTGAGGCCTTTTTTCCTAGAGCTACTGATGCATGTCCTTCAGGCTCCTGTTATCTCTGTGAGCAGCCCAAAATTGCCTGTTTATCTGCATATCTGCCAAGACCCACTTGAAGACATGACCTGAAACTGGGAGGTGTCAGCACAGAGTTTTCCGCCAGACAGAAGGAGCCAGAGTGCCAACTGCCAGCTACGTACCAGGATGCGTCAGCTCTTTTCAAAGTCCCGCACCTGTATTCTGTGACAGAGAATTGAACTAATGTGTAGAACGAGTGAAAGTGTTTACAGTGCCCAGGTGATGAATGACATGAACTGTATTCAAGCCTTTTATTTTGTTTGTCTTTGCTGGGGTTCTGAATAAAGTGGAGTGGGTGTGCAGAGGAGCTGTCTTAAGGGATATAGAGTGTGTTGAAAACTCCATGGTAGTGAGCCAACAGCAGTGCGCAGCTTGAGAAGACGGCATTCAGGGCAGTTCCCCTTCTGTGGTGGATGTGACTGCAGGAAGGGGTGCATCAAGAAGTGCAGGAGACTGGCTAGTTTCACGTTCCCCAGCTTCTGCACTGTTGAATCTCCCCAGCCACCTGTGCTGGGAAAAAGTGCAGGTGCACAGCAGAGGGACCATGCCACAGGTGCTTGCTGCAAATTGCACTGGCACCTGAGAAGGAGCAGGGAGGGACACAAACTCATTTTGCTGGCAAACAGCTCTAGAGGCACTCGTGTGCAAGCACTGGAAGTGCTGCAGGCGTGCTGTCTCACATGAGGTACAATTTGTGGGGATGTGGAAAGCATCTCCCAGGCAGCACGTTCTCCATCCTTGCCTAACACACAGAGCTGTGTGCGTGGATTGCTTGCATTTGCTTCTGACCAGGAAGAGGCTGAGAGTGCCTGGGAACACGAGTTTCAAGCAAAGTAACCAGCCTCTTTGTGTTTGGATTTACCGAGCTGATTTGGATCCTGGGGGCTGGGGAATCGCACAAGTAAATGCACTTCTGTCTCCTGGTGGGAAGCTGGTTTGATGCCTTATTACGGTAATTGCCAAATATATCAGTCATTGCAGGCTCTCTCCAAGACTTCACCCTCTTTAAACCACAAGGAAAGATAGCCAGCCTATTTGGACAATGCTTACAGAAAAGTGCTTGGGATTTGTTTATTCTGGACTGTGTCTCTGGGCATCCTTGTTCCTGTCTTTCTTTAAAGGTAAGCTCATCTGTGGTTGTTCAGGGTTATTTTAATGTTTTGTTTTTCTTTTCTTTTTTCTAAACAGTAGTCACATCCTACCCCAACTCTATGTTAAGAAAGACTTATATCTGCGTGTGGTTTAAACTTTGTTAGGGTCTAGTGCTGGTCCCACTCAGTTTTGTAATCAGTTTGAACAAGTTTGTGGATCTTACAGTGCTGGGCACCTTCTTTTAAGAAAGGTAAAGGTGTTGGGTTTTTTTGATGAAAAGTGAGTAATTTTCACTTTCAGAAATGAATTGAAATCATTGTGTTCCGAAAGGAATATGCTCTTGCTCTCCTTTAAAAATTCAACCTATCAGTGTTTTTTGGGGAATGAGAAATTGTAAGTCCAGGCTGGACAGAATGTCTGTGAGAACCCTGTAGGTGTGAGGGTGAAATGTTGTTGCTCTAGAAAGAAAAATGACCAGAAGAAAATTCTTAACTGTTTACTTACTATGCATCATTTGGGAAGATTTATAGCTGCATAAATACATAAATTGTAAATTCTGGGTTTTTTTCTCTTCTAACTTTTAGTATGTTTAATAAGAGTCCTTCCAGGCAGTGATGGGCATAAGTTGGAAATATCTAATAAAAATAATAATGGGCTTCTGTAGTCTAAGGTGTCGCCTGAGACCAATCTATCTTCTGAAGTGTCAGCATATTACAAACAAAAGTAGGAACTGTGTGATTCTTCCAAAACATGGAGGATTTCAAGGCTAACAATAAAGAATTTTTAAATGAGAAGGGAGGTAGAAATAACCACAGTCCTGAAAGGTGCTTAAATGTGCTTTGATTGCTCCCTAAAAGCTTGTTACAAGAAACATGTCTGCCTGCAGCAACTGTAAATTCTAAAACTGAGTATTCCAGGTGTGAGGGACCATGCCATGTTACCCATGGATTATGCACAGAGAAAGGAGGATTGTCTTTTTAAAAGAGAGAAAGTGGTCTGCATATTTCAGAAGTTCAGGGGCACGGGAAACTTACGCATATGTGATGTTGCCCTGGACTATTCATGCCACGCAGATAATTCCTCATTACTTCAACTGAATCTGCAAAACATCCACACATTTCATTATTACAGCTCCACATTTCAGCTGCCTAGTGTAGCAATGGTATTGCAGAAAAATGATTCCCCACCTTGCTAAATTAAGAACCTTGCTATCCTTGTTTGTAAGACATTTCTGTGCTACTTCAGGAGCAGAACTAACAGGCAGGTGATGGCAGCTGGGTATGATAGAACTCACTTTGTGTGCAGTCCCATTTTGAGCAGTTGTGTATCATGTGAATACTGCCTTTTAAATACTGAGTACTCACTAATTCATCAAGGGGGATGCTTAGTTTCTCTGAGATACACACGAAGACACAAACTGCTTTTATAAATAATTCAGAGAATTTTTTTGTTAGGTGCTTTTACCATCAGTTTACAAGTACGCACTTTTACAGACAACTGCAAAAGCAGAATAAAATGAAACTCTAATGAAGGTGGTGTGTATATGACCTCTGCTTTGTGGGTTTTCAAAGAAAAAAAAAAAAAAAAAAAA
>NW_010561370.1:47566-48128 GCF_000687285.1 Phaethon lepturus | reverse complement strand
GCTCTGGAGAGGGGCCGGTACCTCGGGCCCGTGGAATCGTATCGGAAGTTTAATTAGGGCTTGCACACAGTTAATTGCACGGGGTGTAGGAGCATGTCTACGTGAGCGAGCAGTGTGGAGGTAAGGTATTGTAGGGTGCTGGTTTACAGGGCAGCAGCAAACATGTAAATTCAAAGCAAGGTATTATTTAACAAAAGTGGGGGAGAGCTGCTTTCCACTTTTTACTGGAAATGAGTGCGTACAGGGTTATTAGTACACTTAAGAAAATAAATTTAGTAGACTGATAATTTGCTTGCATATTGGTTATTTTTTGACAGGAAACATCCCCATTATCTTGTTTTCCGGAGTTCTGAACATCTAAAAAGTGGCATACTGGCTTCCATTTGTAACCCTGGGGCAGCCTCTTGCACTTGGTCAGCATGTTCTGCAGAGCCTACCTCTTTGCAGTGGGCGTAAGCCCCTAAGCTCTTATAAATGAGAACAAAATACATGTTAAAAAAAGTCACATGCAGATGATGTGTGTTGACATTTGTTCTTAAAAGCTTTTTTCACAGCTTTTGTC
>NW_010561370.1:38808-47535 GCF_000687285.1 Phaethon lepturus | reverse complement strand
CAGGAATGTTTTAATTTCTTTGCTATCAGACTTATGTAGTACTATGGAGATTTTGCTCAGGGATTGTGTATTTATTTTGATTTCTTTTATACTTTTAATCTACTTTCGCTTGTAAGGTTTTTTGACGTTTTTAAATGCATCTTGGTCGAGAGTAAAATTCTGTCATTCTCCCAATGACATACATTGATATCTTTATCGTGGGCTACAGGAACATTAAGTTCTTGACAGCTTCAGGTATGAAAGCTGCCTGACCTCTCCAGATGATAGTTTATCACTTCAGGCTACGCGCAGGCTCTTAAGAATGGTTGGAGTTTTTTGGCAGTCAACCTTTTGGGCAGCCCCCTTTAACTTAACACGCCGTGTTTCATTTGATGATGTTGGAGGATAACATGGCTGTGTTGCCACAGACCTGCATTATCATTTTACTTCTAGGCTATTTCTGTAGTACTTCCTGGGTTTGTTGGGTTTTTGTTGTTATTGTTGAAGGTCAGAACACTAATTTACACTGCAGGTGAGGATGCAATTTGAAAATGTCATGGAAGCCCAAACTAAGATCTTTTTAACTTCTTTAAAAAAAAAAAAAAAAGTTGTTCTTGGCACAAAACATCACTACTATATCTTGGTAACATGGTTTGCTTCTGGCTATATTCTTAGTTTGATCTAATTTTATTTAGTGATCACTTGTGAATTGTGTACCTTACCATTTCTCAGTCAGTTTTGGACATTTTCGCCATGGTTTTCAGTGTTCTCTTGCAGAAATGAAGGGGATTTTTAGATGTAATAATTTGAAACTAAATACCTTTTGACTATGTTTAGTTTCAGGATTATTCACAAGAGCATTTTGTTAATGTTGGTCTCTCTGGTCCATAGAAATTTCATTTGAAGTTTTACATCTCCATTGTCCGTGTGGACTACAAGTAATTGTATATGTTATTTCTCAGATCTGCTCAAGATGTTTAGTGTCTTCCCCTGTGGTGGCTAAGTGGACGTTCCAGACCAGTCATGACAAATTAAATGGTGATTAAACAAAGTCAGCAATTTCTCATTTGCTGTTGTTTGGAATGTTGAGCACAGTTGTCTGCTGGCTTCTTATAAAAATAACACAAGTCTGGAGTACAGTAAAATTACACGGATGGTTTCAAAAACACTATTAATTGCTTTGTAAATTGCATCTGTTCCTTGACAGTGCTTGATTGTAAAAGGGTAGGTATAGTTTGTAGACTATGAATAGAAGTGCTGCTTAGCACTTAAAGAGTCTTTGGAATAGCTGTGATAGTCGTGAACAGAAACTCTTTTAATTTCAGTGATACTTCATTTTGAGCTTAATGAATGCTTTATGGATCATGCTTCCAAATCATCTGTGTGACTATGCTTTATAATTGCTGGTGCATATAGTATAATACAGAGAATATGTAAGTACCACTGAACAAAGAGAGATTATGAAACAAAGAAACAAAACCCAAACAAATCCCCAAAAATCTCACCCCACCAAAACCAGACCAAACTCACAACTTTTATTATGAGCTGGATAATACCTTGTGTAAATTATTATTTAAGTGGCTTGGAAGTTACATATTTCTGATTGCTGGGGAGTAAGGAATGTAAAGTATGTGTTCAAATGGAATATGCCAATGATATTTTGCTGAGAGACTTATGTACTAATAGGCCTAAATTGTGTGTAAAGCAACATGTTAACTTGTAGCACTAAATGCCTTGTGGACTCTTCAGAAATCTGAGAGCCGAAGCTTGTATCTTTTCATATACAGGTGATAGAAACTTGTACATGACAGATTTATAAATCCCTAAGTACTATGAGGAACCACTTGTAGTGTCAAAGTGTCTGAGAGCGCCAATAATATACTGGTTACTTGTGCAGCAAGCATCACTTCAGAACAGCTTAGTGCTCTTGTGTGCTGCCACTTCAAGGCTGAAGCAGATTCACAATTCGACTAATTTCTGTGGTTGTTAATGTACTCATTCTAGCTTTTGTAATCAGGCTGGAAATAGAGTATAGACTTATTAAAAAATGTAACAATTAAATTTTTGTATTGGTGAATGTTAAAATGCTACATCTGGTATTAGCTTATATATGTGGAGGTAAATAGTGGTTTTTTTTCCTCTTTAATCAGATCACCCAGAAGACACAATGAGTGTTAAAGCTTTCAAGCTTGTTTCTGCTGTTGAGCGGGAGATGTTAATGGGAGACAAGAATTACATCAACATCGAATGCATTGAGTGTTGCGGAAAGAATCTCTATATTGGAACCAATGACTGCTTTATCTACCACTTTCTGTTGGATGAAAGGATATCAACAGCTGGAAAAATAACTTTTGCTGCCACCAAGCAACTGCATAAATACCTGGGCTTGAAGAAGCCTGTGAGTGAGTTGAAAGCAGCCTCTGCCCTCACCAGGCTTCTTGTGCTTTGCGACAACACAATAACACTAGTTAACATGATGAACTTGGAGCCTGTCCCCACTGGTGCGAGAATCAAAGGAGCTGTGACATTCGTATTAAATGAAAACCCTGTGAGTGGGGATCCTTTCTGTGTAGAAGTCTGCATTATCTCAGTCAAGCGGCGGACCATTCAAATGTTCATGGTGTTTGAAGACAGAGTCCAGATAGTGAAGGAAGTGTTTACTCCAGAGCAACCCTGTGCTGTGGCTGTAGATGGTTATTACTTATGTCTTGCACTTACTACACAGTATATAATTTTGAATTATAATACTGGCATCTCCCAGGATCTATTTCCTTATTGCAGTGATGAGAAACGGCCAATTGTGAAAAGGATAGGCAGACAAGAGTTTCTGTTGGCTGGCCCCGGAGGCCTAGGTGAGACTAAGAATTGTAATTTGTTTCAATTTTTTTAACTTCTCTCTCAATTTTTCTCAGTTTGGGAAGCAAAGCCTAACTAACTAAGTGTTGTGCACAATAATGATAATTTTCTTCACAGGGCTGTACTGGAAAGTTGAGATAAAAGTTAGATGGTAAATTTTTGGTGCTAAGTATTATTATAACTCTCCTGCTTTTTTTAATGCACAAAAATCTGATTATTTTTATTTTACTTGTGTCTGTAGAAAGCTTCATTTCTATATAGACAGCTAACAGTAGTAGTATCTTGCAGGCCAGAGTAAAAAAGTTTGTTGGTAACAAATTAAACTTCAGAGGCTGATAAGCCTCTCTGTGGTGACTAGCTGGATGGGCTTTGAGGAGCCTTGTGTTGCTATAAATTTGTTAAATTAGTGTAGACAAGTTATTTTCCCCAGTTACTATTTAGAGGAGTTTATGCAAAGTCCATTTTATAGATTGTAACAGATTCACAAATAGGTATGTTGTACTACAGTGCTATTAAGAAGTGTTAGTGGAAGTAAACTGTATCTTAACTCCTGTAGAAGTAAACTCTGTCCTAATTGTAGATGTTGTCAGATACTACCCAGTTTTTATGCTCCCATTTGATAAATTTTTAATAGTATTTTTCAGCTCTGTATTGCAGAAAATGATAGTTTCAGTATTGCAAAACCAAAGTGAAATCATGTGAAATAATGCTCTAATAGACAGATGATTGTAAGGACTACTGCTGCTGTAATCTGTCTAAATCAACAATATGCTGTGAGGTCAGTAATTCTGAGCTTTTTTTGGAAAAGCTGCAATATCGCAGAGCTGACTGACCATAAGCACAATGATTTCATGCTGTTTGCCATATGACTGTTCATTTAGAAGATGCAGTTTATGTATCTTCCCTGACACATTAGGAGTAGCATCACAACTATTTAGGCCCCTAATTCAGGGATCTGCATGGGTTTTGGCTTTTTAATATGAATTCCAAAGAAAGGCAAGAGTGCAATCAGTTGTTTATATTGAAGTTTTGTCTTGTGACCAGAATGTAGATGTACATCAACTCACTAGTTTTTCTTGAAAGAAGTAGAGGCTCATTAGAAGATCAGTTTATGCAAATTAAGAATGTTCCAAGATGAACTTGTTTTTTCAGATGTAGGGCTTTTCCAAGTCATCTTGGTTGCCCATTTCTTATTACAACTGTTAGTTGCTTTAAATATGGACATGTGTTTGTGGACATTAACTACATTTTAGTAGTGCTATGAAAGTTGAAATATGTGAATTGACTGTCTGAAAATATTCCCATTTGACATGTTTCTAAGGAAACCCCATTCTTACTTTGATCTTTGTTTATCTTTTTAGGAATGTCAAAGCAGTTTCTGTTCAACTGGTTCATTTCTTTTTTTTTTTTTTTTTTTAAGAAGAATAGATACACTTTTAAGAGCACAATGGTATTTAGTCAGAAAGCAGAATTTTATTTAGTCTGACTTCTGCTTTTAGCTGGTGTCATGGAAGAGAGCTAGACAATAAGACCTTTATTCGTAAAATCCAACATCCTTGTGTAAGTAGATTGTCCTGGGGTTAAAATATCATATATGCGATATCTTAAGCAAATGCACTTCTACAGCTCTAAACGTGCTATAAAATTCCCTATTTCCTGTAATACAGGCAAAGTCTACCTTGTACCCGTTCAGATACCTTACAAAGACTGCTTGCTATGGATTGTATAGTTTTTCCTTCCCTAATTCAGATTGTGGGTTGATTTTCTTTAATCATGTTCTCTATTCCCTCCTCACTGTTGTTTTGATTAATATTATCCGTCTTGCTGTTCTTCCTTGGTAAAATTCTTAGTGTCTTTAACACTTGTCTTGAAGTTGTGAAGATGGTTGAGCACCTTTATAATATATAAGCATTGTATATCTTGGTGTTTGAGGTAGGCCTCTGCTGTGAAGTGGATGGACTTGAAAAGGCTTGATGTACATCTTCAGTTCTAATTTTGGTTTCCTTTTGTACATCTTACTGGTTAAGACATGTTCGTTTTGCACTTGATAGAGCATCTATGCTAAATTCAGCCTCTGTTACTGAGGTGGATATATTCTGCATTAATATATTTGGCTTCATAGTGTTTGAAGTGACATTCATCTAGATTAATTTGCTTTTGAATTAAGAGTGGAATTCAGAATGGCAGAAAGCAACTGCTTAAAATTATAATCAAAAAGTAAAACATCTTTGAGTTTCTTGGCTATGTAACCTTTTCCCTTACCTGGACTCTTTGCATTTAAAACTGAAAATTAAACTCCTGAAAAAAACTGAAATTTAAACGCCTCCAAGTTCAAGAATGGTCCATCCCAATGAGAATGAAAATAAGCAAAGGTGGCAGGAGGCCTGCATTAATGAACAAGCAGCTCTTGACTAAACTCAAATACAAAAAGGAAGCAAACAAGGTGAAAACAAGGACAAGTGACCTGGGAGGAATATAGAGACACTGTCCAAGCATGTGGGAATAGGATTAGGGAGACCAAAGTCCATCTGGTATTGAATCTGGTGAGCACCATGAAGAGTAACAAAAAGAGCTTCTACAAGCATATCAGCAGCAAAGGAAGTCTAAGGAAAATAGATGCCCACTGCTGAATGGGTTGGGGGACCTGGTGCCAAAGGACATGAAAAAGGCTGAGGTGCTTAATGCCTTCTTTAACTTCATCATTACTGATACGACCTGCCTTCAGGTATCACCCCTACGACCAGTGGGAAAATCTAGAGCAACAAAAACCTGCCCTCAGTAGAGAAGGATCAGGTTATGGAACATTTAAAGAAACTATACCGACAAATCCATGGAGCCTGATGGGATGCACCCATGAATGCTTGAGTATGGTGGTTGATGTCATTGCGAGGCCACTCTTAACTGTCTTTGAAAGGTCACGATGTTTGGTGGATGTTACTCAGGACTGGAAGAAAACACGTCTTCACTCCTGTCTTAGGTGAGCAAGAGAGGATACAGGGAACTACAGGCAGGCCAGCCTTACCTCAGTCCCCAGAAAGGCGATGGAGAAAATCCTCCTGGAAGTTGTTTCCAAATATACAAAGGACAAGAATGTGATTTGGAGTCATCAACATTATTTACAAAAGGGAAATTGCCTGACCAGCCTGATAACCTTGTATGATTAGATGTCTAGCTTGGTAGGTGAGGGCAGAGCAGTGATGTGTACTTCAGCAAGGCTTTTGGTCCAATCTCCCGTAACATCCTTGTAGACAAACACATGAAGAATGCACTAGAGAAACAGTGAGGTGGATTAAAAGCCTGTCTCAGAGTTTTGTGATCAGCAGCATAGAGTCCAGATGGAGGCTAGTCACTAGTCATGTACCCCATGGGGCTGATAGTGAGGTCAGTACTACCATCTTGATTAACAGCATGGGTGGTGGGGCCAGAGTGCACCATCATCAAGTTTGCAGATGGTAGCAGGAGATGTGGCTGATACACCAGGGGGTTGTGTTGCCATTCAGAGGGACTTTGACAGGCTGGAGAAATGGGCTGACAGAAGCCTCATGAAGTTCAACAAAGGGAAATGTCAAGTCCTGCACCTAGGGAGGAACAACCCCATGCATCAGTACAGGCTGGGCCTCACTGGCTGAAAAGTACCTTTGCAGAGAGAGTCTGGTGGGCTCTGGTCGCCATGAGCCAGCAATGTGCGCTTGTGGCAAAGTCCAACAGCCTACTGGGCTGCATTTAGTGGTGAACTTGGTAGTGTTAGGTTAACAGTTGGAGTTGATCTTAAGGGTCTTCTCAAACTAAATGATTCTGCTAGGAAAAGTGCTGCCAGCAGGTTGAAAGAGGCAATTTTTCCCCTCAGTCCTAGTGAGACCATGTGTGGAGTGCTAGGTCCAGTTCTGGGCTCCCTGGAATGGCATGGACATAAGGGAGTAAATCCACTTGAAGGACCAGAAAGACAACAGAGTGATTGGAGTATTTCATATGTGGGCAGGCTGAGAAAGCTGGGACTGATCACTCTGAAGAAGAAAATACTTACAGAGATCTTATCAACATGGGGAGGGAGGTGGAGTAAAGAAGACAGAACCAGACTCTGCTCAGGGGTATTGTATCAGTGAAAGGATGAGAGGCAGTTGGTACAAACTGAAATACAGGAAATTCTATGTAAACATAAGAAAACAAATTCCACATTGTGATGATGGTCAAACCCTGAAACAGGTCTTGGGGAGGATGTGCAGTGTCTTTTCTTGGAGATACTTAAAACCTGACTGGGCAAGGCCTTGAGCAGCCTGTTCTAGTTGAGCCTGCTTTCAGCAGGGAAGTTTGACTAGACAGTCTCCAGAAGTCCCTTTCCTGCTTCAACTTTTCCATGACTTTAATGAGTAAGAAAATACAAATTTTAAATACCTAATTTTAGTTTATCACTTTTGCTTGTCCAGAATAAACTCTTCTCAGTGGTGCATGGTTTGAACAGTTGTATAGTGGTTGAGTAGACTACAAATGGAGAACTGAGCTTTACCACTTGTAACAAGCACACAGGTACTAAGCAGAATGATACACAGAAGGTTATGCAGTGCCTTTTCTCATAGCTGACAACCCTGCATGAAGCAGGGTAGTCAACAGTAACCATGTTCCCTTCTTGTTTTCACCTGCTCATAGTGTTCCTCATGCCATCAACTTTTATGATAACTGAAAGTTTTCATACTCCTTTTTTGAACAAGTAATAATAATAGAACTTTTATTTCAATTTTTACAGATATTTTCACTAAGAAAATGGGTTTTTTTGTTTAAAACAAACAAAAAAATCTACAGTCTATTGCACGAAGTCCTGAGTAACCTGATCTAAGTTGGTCCTGCTTTGGAGGGGGCTGGACTGGATGTCCTTCAGAAACCCTTTCTGACTCAGGATTCTGTAAATTTTTAGATCTTTTGGTGCTGAAAACAGTGTAGCAGTGTTTTGGATAACTCTTGTAACCTTTGGATAGCATATGCATTTTTAATACAGAATTGATTACTGGCTTCATCTCAGTTTTATCAAACACATTCCTGTACTATAAAAAGGCTGTGGTTTCTGATTGTAGTTGACATGTTTATTGTTATCCTTAGGTCAGAGCTTGATGAAGACAGAAAATGCATCATTCTACCACAGAAGCCCTAGCTATTGAGGGCAGAGGGATGTAGAGAGATGTTGACTTGGAAAAGTACAGTGCGTTTCTCTCCATACCCTTTCAGTTCCATAGATTTTTTGAAATTACCTAAAAAAGAGCTTTTTTATTAAAAAAAAAAAGTTTTTAAACTCATGTTTTTACAATATCGTTTGAGAATGTCAGAGAAGCATAAAATTTTAAGAATTAATATTTCAAGTATAATTTGCCCTGAGTTTACTACTTGTTAGTATGTATTTAACTAAAGTTTTATCCCACTTTTTGAAATGGGGATTATAGCAGAGAGTAACAACTGGAAGACATTAAAAATGGGTAGTACAGTCTGCATGGCATAAAATTCCACTTCTGATCTGTAAGAATATCAAGATCTATAGAGGAAATTGGGAATTAATGTATTATGGCAAAAAAAAATATTTTCTGTAAGGCAGTCTGATTGAAAAGCTGATCATTATAGTGAAGAAGAAAATAGCATTACTTGCTAATAGTCAGATGTAACATTTTGATTTTGTGTTGCACCCTTAGTCAAGGGAGAGGGATGGTCATTTCAAAGCAGCTGTGAAGGATCCAGAAGCTTAGTCTCTAACCTTCTGTTTTCTCCATCTTCCCCCTCGCCCCAGCACCCCAAGATGTTCCTCCTACCCAGCTACCCTTACCTCATTACCCTCTGTTTAGAAGAGATTTTGTAAATTGAATAACATAATCTTTTAATCTCCTCTGTCCTTTAAAGCTCAGTCTTACTCTA
>NW_010561370.1:23021-38777 GCF_000687285.1 Phaethon lepturus | reverse complement strand
CTGAAGAACAATTTTCATGGGCATGTCTTTTTAACGTCATGCGAGTTCTGGTTTTAAGGGATATGCATTCATGTTTGGAATACAAGTTTACATAGTGCTTCAGTATGGCTCAGCTGGCAAGGGGTTACTGAATTAGCTCTGAAAACTTTGACTGGAGTTTTTCTTAAATTAATGTCTCAGCAAGAATTGGGGAATACCAAGCAGCATAAATAGAACCAGTGGCTTGTGGTCCAAAAGCAAGTCAAACTTCTACTAAGCTAGGAGTAGGAAAGAGGACAGAACAGACAGGAGGAAAGATAGTATGAAAGAAAAACACAAATTAACTGAAGATTTCATATGGTGTCTTTGAAGACAGCATAGCAGGTATCACTGGGATATTAAAGTCTTTACTCTGTGCTTGGCTTTTGGGAAAATATGCTTTATATGCAGCCTCTGCATTTTTTTCAAGTGATTGAAAACACAGATGCCTCACAGGAAGTGACTTGTCCCAAGGAGACGGACCCTCATTCTGTGAAAATTTTGCTGTAGTAAAAAGTGAAGAAGTGTAAGTAAATGATTCTGTTGACTTAAAAGGCTCTTTAGACATTAGACACTACAAGGAACAACTATGCCTGTGTTACCAGATAGGTCAGGCCGTGCAGGTCTACTACTCCTACAGTGCAGTATTGTTTGAATGCTGGGTCTCACTACATATCGGTCTTTTGAAATGAATTCAAACTACATGGCATAATTCTTATTAAAAAAAATCTGAAACTTACTAAACTCGAATAATTCTTGCTAGTTTCTTCCAGTATTCCTCTTTTTTCAGTTTTTGGTGTTGTCTGTTATGAAGCAGAAAGGAAAAAAAATTTGAACTGAACTTAACCAACAGGTCTGTAAGGACCCAGGGAAGTGTGATGCGCTGTCATCGTGCCACCTGATACTGCATCTGTTCTTCTGAGACTTTTTATTTCTGTACCTTGGTACCCATGCTTCATATTGGGGCAAGTAACAGTCTTCAACTAGCACAAGGCTCAGGCTTTGTTTTTCCCTTTTTGTAGGCATGTTTGCAACTGTAGACGGCATTTCACAGCGCGCCCCTGTGCACTGGTCAGAGAACGTGATTGGAGCAGCTTTGTGCTTTCCTTACGTGGTTGCTCTCGATGATGAGTTCATTACAGTGCACAGCATGCTGGACCAGCAGCAAAAGCAAACGCTGCCTTTTAAAGAAGGTCACATTCTGCAGGACTTTGAAGGTATTAAAAAGGACACTTTTTTGCATCAGTAATTATGGAACAACCTATGCTGTGGGCACAGTCAGTTCAGTTTGGTTTTTAAACAAAATATTTAGCAAGCGCATGAGCTGTTGAAACTTCTATTGCAAATGCTTTCCTGATTAGATTCCCACAGACTATGATAGGAAAACTTTAGTCATCCAAAATTCCATGCTTCTAACAAAATGTATGCTCATTAAATGTGCTCTAATTGTCAAGTTAATTGTCAGGTAGGAGTCTGTGGGGTTAGAGCTTTTTCATGTAAACTTAATGATTGCTTTCAAAGGAGCAATGTTAATTTAATGCTACGAGCCAATAATTGTGAGCTACAGGTATTTGTCCATTGGTTATCCTGACAAGTTCTAACATCTTAAAAATTGTTCTTTTGTATTCATTTCTAAAGTATCTGTGTAAGGGGCTTGAAAGGGGATATTCCATAAAGAATCGTTAAACAAAAAATACAAAAATTTCTGCTGATTTATTCTTCACTTAAGAACTTTGAATTGTGGAATACATTGTGTTGCTATTTTTTTCCAGGAGAGCTATGAACTCTAGCACTATGAACTGTATGTTACTTGCTACCTTTGATGTACAGCTTACAGTTTTGTAATGTAAGCCTGTGGAAATATTTGGCAGTTAAAAGTCCCCGTTCTCTGGAATCTGGGCAATAGTTTCAGCGGTGGCCTTTACAGCTTAGTTCATCGTGAGAGATCATAGCCAGTTTCATTTTTTCAGTGTGGAACAAAATCCACTGTAAATAAATAAATTTACCATTATCTCTGTATTTCCTAGGTGCAATTTACAGGTAAACTATACTATCTAGCAAATATGTTAACAATAAAGATAAATTTTGGAACTTTAACACTGTTTAGGTTCTTGTATCTTAAATAGTAAACCTTAAAGCTTATTTCTGATATGTGTTGTTTCTGTAGAGAATGTAAACTGACTATGTCTGTTTGCTCTGTCCAGGAAAGGTGATTGTTGCTACTAATAAGGGTGTGTATATCTTGGTGCCGCTACCTTTGGAAAAACAGATTCAGGATCTTCTAGCTAGCCACAGAGTGGAAGAAGCCCTTGTTCTAGCAAAAGGAGCTCGAAGGAATATTCCAAAAGAGAAATTTCAGGTCTGTCCGTCCTTTAATTTTCATGAAAATATAAATTTCATACTTGGACCATGTATACCAATGGCCAAAGGACTAGAGAGGTTGGGGGAGGAATTTACATTGAAAAGAAATCTAATACCTTTTATGGTTACAGGCTGGGGAAATAGATGTGCTGTTGAAATTGGCTTGTAAAGGCTGTGGCATTGGCAGAGTTGAATGCTGCTGTTCTGCTGGGTTTTTGATGGGTTTTTTTAAGTATGTAACTTGAAAAAATTAAAAACAAAACAAACCCAAAAAACTAGTGATAGAAAATCCACTGCGATGCTTCCTTAGTCCTAGGTTCAGTTATTTGCTATTGCATCTAAAAAAGTATACTTTATTTCAAATCAGAATTTTTAGGTTTTGTTTTTTTTTTTTTTAATTGGAGATTCTCACCATATCCTAAACTCCACAGTAGTACAGCTTCAAAGTTACGTGATGGGAAATCTACAGCAAATACATCCTACTTCCAAACTCATACAGGTAGTACTTGTACTGGCGTGTAACTGAATATTTAAGGTGTTTGTGTGGCAAAGTATCTTAGTAACTCTCTGATTGGAGTGTTGATTAGAGATTTGTACTCATTTCCTTCTACCTCTCGTTTATATTACAACACATATTCTACTGTATTTGTTCCTATTTGTCATTTAGAGACTGAAACTTGGAAAAAGTAGCATGAAATCTCTACTTACCAAGTCGGTGAATGGATATTTGACTTAGTTTCTTGCCTTTCATAAAGCAAAATTTGATCCGTAACCTGCAGAAAATCTGGTTTGATTCTTTTAATATACTTTGGAGCATTTTGTTGCCATTGAAATAGTAACTGTTGCATTACTTTCTGTTTGTTTAGGAAGATGTAAAGTTTGGAACATGACTGTGGAAACTACAGAACTGCAGTGGTCCAAAATGATTCGGTCTGTCAGGGTTGTTGTTGTTTCCAATTTCAAGAAGTTTCTAATTCCTTGTAATTTAAATTTTGGTCAAGGCCCTTGAAAAGCAGTCATTACATTAAATGAAATTTGTATGTTCATTCTGATCCTTAAGTCCTCCGTTGAATGAACAGCTGGGAGGCTGCTGGAAGTAAAAGACTTGGCCTGAAAAGTGTTTCCACCCTTTTGCTAAGATACAACTGTCTGGAAGTACTTGAAGCTGAAAAGTATTTAAGCAAATACAGAGTTCAGTTTCCAGCATATTTTGCTTTGCATCTTCACTTCCATCTTTTCCTATGCAATCTGCTTAAAGAAGCAAACTGAAATCCTGCTGTGAGGACAGGATGCATGATCTGATCAATGTTTTCTGAGTATGATGACCTCTAATTCTCCAATTATTTCTTTACAGTTTATGTAGATTTAGTGTGGGAGATGTCTTTCTGTGTTTTGCCACAGGATGAACTGCAATTCGTTACCTAAAATACATGATGTAGAATCTCATTCCTCCTAAGTTTTCTTGCATTTAGGATCTTTCTGTCTTTAGGATAAGTTACTTTCAATTCACACAATGTCTGTCTTCTGAAATTACCGTTTCCAAGAATATCGTAAGTTCTTTTTAACTTAACATGCTTTTAAGGGTGTTCAGTTACTTTGAGTCAATGCTACAGCTGAAAAACAGAAAACATACTACTTGCAAGCAAAATAGCCTGTTCTAGTTCTGGGCTGTACTTGCAAACTGATATTAACCACCTTAAATTGATGGAGTCTCCCACTGACTTGTATTAAATTGATTCAACTTGGCTTAGTTGTTGAGACATTAGTCCATTTTTTCAGAGCTTACCTGTAGTTGGAAATTTAACTTGTTGAACTTGCTTTCTAATGTGCCTCTGGTCCTTAATGCTGTCATTACAGGTTTATTACAAGCGTATCAGACTTTCTTTTACTGTAGTCTTGCATAATATAAATCTACCGAGTTCAACCAAATTACATGCCTTATGTATGTCTTTCGCAACATTTCTTTGGCATACTTTAACTGATCACAGAGTTGCTCCTTTCTAACTTCTGTCTTAAGAGATATCTTCAGATAATAGGTATTACATAGCTAATAGGTGTCTTCTAATAGATGTCTTCAGATGTCTGTTTTGCAAGCTTTACTGATTCTTGAGTAGCTGACACTTTCAAGGCCTTATTTTGGCATTTTATATGAGCAGTGGGAAGGAATACATAGGTTTGGCATTAAGACCCTTGATCCAGCCATTATAATTTATCTATACAGAAGAGTGATAGTAATTATCTGGTACCTGTAGTATAGTGCCGTCTTTTCCAAATGCTGCTTTAATTTCTCCATTTGCAATGGCTGTTGCCATCTTACGTGTGACTTGAACTCAGTCTCAGTGTTGTAGGACAGTTCTTGACAACATGGGTTTTTTTTTCCTAGAGTTCAATACTGCATTATCATTGCATGCATACACAGGTGCGTGCTCTCTCTCTTTATATTAGCAGTAATATATCAGCATAAATATATATATAAATGCTGGTAATGCAGAACGATAGTGGAATTGAAACAGTGAAGTACTGTACTCTTAGAATTATTTGTAAAGCCAATATTTAGTTATTGGAAGGAAGCAGGTCATGCATTAGTAGCTCTAGCCTGTTATTTAACCTGTGATTCCTGCAGACTGCAAATTTATCTTTGCCATATGAGATGAAAATTCCTTTGTCTGTGAGCATCAAGAATTACTGCTAGGTAAAACATGCTAAGCAGAAGTGTTTCAAGGAGATGGCTTTGCTGGATATCATTTTTGGTAGAATACAAAGGCCTTTCTACCATGCTACCATGAAATGACTGAATACTACTTATTAATTTTTCAGGACAACTGAAGTTTGCAGAAATCATGGTTGATGGTAGTGAAGACCTTGGTTAGATTGACACACATCTTGCATAGGTATCTCTTTATTTTTTCTTTTTTTTTCTTTTAATTTCTTTTTAGTTTCAAAAAACATATTAACTGCACCCAAACCTGACCAAAAGACAAAGTAACTTTCTAGAGTAAAATCTTTTCGGCAATTTAGTTGGTAATTGTGACCATTTTAGAAAGGATTTTTCTAGCAATTGAGAGAATTAAGGCTTCACTATCATAGCTTCAGCAGTCATCTTTCTGTTTTCTAGCACTTTTTCAGCTATGAATTAATACAAATCTTATTTCATGTTTTTGTAGCTAGTTTTTTAATATGAATTCAGTCAACAATATAGAATTTGCGTAAAGCACTTCAAATCCCATAGTGGTTCTTCAAAAATGACAGGGAATGAAAAAATGCGTTTAATTTTGACTGGATGTAATGTAGTACCTTTTTAAAAGCAGCCTATTCTGGCAAACCGGTCTGGAAGAACTCAAGAAGTTTTTTCCATCATAAACAAAAGTTTACTGTATGTGGTTGGCATATAGGTCTAGCCCATTTTTAAAAACCTGTGAGAAAGACAATATTGAATTTTCCACAGACAGTCTGGTCTGTTGCTTCCATAATCTTTACCACAGGACATCTTAATGTCTAGTGTTTATCCTGTCAGCTAAAAATCAACCTGGATACTCCCTATCCCATCATTGCACCTTTAAAAAGTTGGGAAAGTGTCTTTCTGTAGACATTCTATAGCTTTTGTCTTTAAGTGGAAAGTCAACATTTAAATGAAAATGAATACCATTTAATCAGTTCAAACTTTAAAATGATGCTTTGGGCCTATACTTACACTGTCGATGAGCTCTTTTCAACTTCTAGTTGAAAAGATTGCTGTACAGACTAAGCTCTACAATTAAAGCATTATTTTCAGTGTCTTAGATCAATTCAAACTTAATTCCAATATCCAAATTCACTAAATATGTAAATATTAGTGGTCACTCCATTGCAAAGATTGAAAACAGACTTCAAAAAAGAAAAAAAAAAAACCAAAACAAGCCAACCTACTTTTCATACTAGTTAGCAGGGTGAGAAATGTTTGTACTTCAACCCTTCCTGGAAAGTCTGAGGCCTGATTGTGAAGTTTTATGGTGCCAAAAGATATAGATAGTTGCCGATTGAAATTGTTTGCCAGCAACCTTCAGAATGTGACCAGACAGGTATTCATCAGTTCAGAGATTACCATTTGTTGATGTAATAGCACAGTCATAAATCCAAAATATTTTTTATATTTTGTGAATTAATCACCTGAGGCAGTTTTACTTTATTACTGTAATTAAATTCCCTTTCAGCTTTAGTTAACTATATTTTGAATTAGTACACTTGGATGAAAAGCACAGTAACATTAATTAATAAAAAGATATAATGAAGTATTGTTCGTTTATTTTTATATTATTAAGTTTGTCTGAAAAGGTGTGCCAGAGAGCATTCCCTCTGTTTCCCTTTCTCTCCCATACATTGGGGAGGCAAGAAAAAGTCCCACAGCCGTACAAATCAGTAGGTTTTAATGGTTTGCTAATTATCAAGATTAAGTATTTCTTTAAGATAATCCGTTAGTAAAGCATACACAGACTAAATGGACTTAAGCCAAGCGTTTCTCTTGGGAAAGCCATAATCTTTAATCAGGGTGAAAAATCACCAATTAGAGTATCAATCCACCCTGCTTGAGGCCTCGCACTCTTTTAGCAACTCCTGCCTGGAATATGTTGCTGATGTATTGCAGTTTCTCTGGGTATTTTTATTGAAAATGGGAGCCTGTTATTAATAACAGCATTCATGTACACTGTTAAACATTAGAAAGCTGTATATTCATCAGAAAGTTGAAGGGAAAAACTGAGGGCATGTGGATACAACTGGATGTATTTGCAAAATACCACTGTTGTCACAAATGGTGGATGCTTTGCAGAGCACAGTTTAGGTTCCTTGCTTTTAGTAGTTCTCTTTTGCGGTTGGAAATATTCTGGGTGGAAGGGTTTCATTTAATCTCGTGGTAGCTAATTGACCATTCAGATTAAATAAATACCTAGCATTTAAAGTAATTTTGTGTTCTTTTTCTAATGAACTTCTTGTAAACTTTTTTCTGTCTAGGCATGACCTTAACAGTGAAACTTCATAACACATAGCAATTTGTATGGTTTACTTGTGCTCCTCTTTTTAACTGTATTTTTATATACATTGCATAATGTACTGCATATTGGATAAGTTGAACTGCTTTGGAAGTATTTTTATTTTAAAAGAACAAACAAAACAAAACAAAAAACACAAACTGGAAGAAAGTCAGAAATACTTCATAAACTGGGGATGTGGGTATGACAAACATCAGCGAGGTTGCTGGAGAAGTGAAGTGAGACAGGGAGAAAGTTGGCTGTGTGTGGCCAGGTGGGACCACCATTGAGTTTAAATCTTTTTTTTTTTTTTGTACTGCTGAATCATGGGGAACTTCAAATATGACTATTGGCTTTTATGTTTGCAAATACCACAAGCAAAAACTTGAGGCAAGTCAGACTGATGTCAGATAAGTCATTATTTGAAGAAGAAAACTTAAACTTGCTATTTGTTGACTTTGCTTTTGTAAGTACTTGTGAAGTGTGTTCACACACTTTTGTGTAAAGAAATGAATCTGAGCAGCAGATTCAGTATATTCAGGTACATACATGCAAAATAAAGCCTTGATCCTCTGCATTTTAAATTGTAACTTGAGAGGTCTGGTTGAAGATCATGTGTTCAGTGTTTTTGGCAGGTAGTTATTGCAGTAGTGATTAGCACCACGTAAATAACTCCTTACAAATATAATAAACCTCTTTTCCCCCCTTCTCTTTCATAGGTAATGTACAAACGAATCCTGCAGCAAGCAGGTTTTATACAGTTTGCACAGCTTCAGTTCCTTGAAGCAAAAGAACTCTTCAGGTAATGGTATGACAAGAAATTTATTAATTTATCTTCTTTAAATAAGGACTTAGTGTTCTTGGTTTTAAAAACTTAGTTGCTTGAATTTTGGTTTTGATGCAAATGTGAGTTTGCTGTGATAAAATGGTTTTATTGGGGGTAAAAACAGAGTAACATTGAAACAACTTTATAACTGAAGAGTTAATGCAACTGATTTTTTGGTATGCTAACATACAGTAGCATTAAGGCTGTAATCGTGTAATCTGAATGTTGTATGTGTGGAGATGTTTTACTTTATGCCCATGAAGATCAAGGCTTTACTATTCGGCCTGTGCTGTGATTTATAGCATGAACATTGTCTGGTTCTTTTTTTATTTAAGCAAAAAAAACTCTTGACAAAAAGTTACAATTTAACTATTATGGACATAATAGCACTAATTTTTTTTAGGATACTGATCCTAAATTTGTTTTAAAAAATTGTTCTGCTAGGCCTTTTCCAGAAGACAGATTATTTGTTCTTGAAGTCTATACTAACCTTCCTGATTTAGCTGTTTCAACAGTCACTTGTTTACAAATTGACTTTGGTACTCCACTTTTGTTCAAAAATGCTGCTCGTTATCTGTATTTACCTGATAATTTAATTTCTGCTAGCCATGCTTCATTTTGTGATGGGGCACTGTCCAGAGTTAGTGTAATCCATGCTGACCGCATAAAATAAGTCTCCTTGTTATCTGCTGAAATTCAATTTAAGTCAGTTTAGAGTCTATGGAATAGGATTAAGGTTAGATGATTTGCTGTATATTGTAAGGGTATACAGTATAGCAAAAAAGTTGTCCTTCAGTTTATGGAAATGTATCAAGAAAAGTAAAGCTTTGGGGAATGTTGCTACTAATGAGGGACTTCACTGTTTTGCCTCCTGCTCACCAGGGTAATGGGAGACACTGGGCCTGAATGGGCAGTGTATACTGCATAAAGATGCAGGAAAGGCCTGAACAGCATTTAATGGCAATTTGTTTTGGCCACAACCACTTTCTATATCACCTTGTAATTTTTGGCATTAGTGAGCAACTTGCAGTCTTCCTCCTCCCCCCTGTAATCTTCCAAACACTAGACTGAATCACTGCTGTGTTGTGTATCTGAAGTACAAACTGTACATAGTTATGAATCCTTTACAACATTGCTGCAAAGCCATTCCATGTGGCTTTCCAATGGACTTTTTTCATTTTTTTCAGTGTCGCCAGCTTTTGTAAAATAGCTCTTTGAGGCTGTATGGGCTATTAAAGTGTCTTCGTTGTCTAGGTGTGGCTAGGTGGCCAGACTTGATAGGTCTGCACCTGTCCGACCATGGCTGACACTTCAGCTTTTTTTTTTATCACTTTATTCCGCCCTGCCTGGCAATAATTCCCTGTGGGGTCTAATCTGGGCGCCCCGCCTTGGTGGTAGTGGCTTGAAGATCTTTTAAAAGAAGCAGTGAGAAGAGGGAAACGTATCCTCTGGGGAGCTCAAGCACATCATGGAAGCAACCAAGATCAGTTATGCAGCCTCTATCCAATTAGCAGTCCGTCTGAAGAATGAGCTTTAATGAACAGGATTGTGGGAACTCCTCTATAGAAAGAAACATGCTTCACGAGAAAACATGCTGTCCATGCATGAATTTTGGAGCTGAGTCGGCATCCCAGGGTGTTCCTTTCTTCCAAGAGCTGCAACTCCAAAGCAGAACAACTGTTCATGAATTGCTGAAGCCTGCCAGCAAAGATAAGTTTTCTGTGCTTTTCTTCTGGCCAGCCATAGAGAGTTTTTTGGTGACTCTGAAAAACTCCTTATGGAATCCAGGTTCCCTGATTTTCAGCCCTAGTGAACACACCCAGTTTGAGTAATATCTGGTTATGCCCTGATACACTCTCAAACAATCTTGTTCATTTTAGACTTACTGATGCTTGGAGGAAAAATGGGAAAGATAATGCTAGTCTATGCAAACACTTCCTCCCGTCCCCATGTGTTGCTCTGCAGGTGTTTCAAGCTAATGTTAGTCAGAAATAACTTCAGTCTTAAAATGCCAAAGGGAAACTTGGTACCATCTGAGAAAAGATGGATTTAGCAGTGTAAAAGAGAGGCAGTAGTACCTCCAAGAACTTGGTGTGACGTGGGCCTACTTCTGGCCAAATATGAAGTGAGGTTGTCTCACTCATCAGAAAATACCTGTCAGTTACAGACTAGCAGGGGAAATTATTATGCTGGACTAAAGTTCTCATTATACTGGACTAAAGTTCTCATTTTCTTGTATCAGTAATCCTTTTCAGATAACCTTGTCAAGATACAGTTATATCTTGTTCTTAAATACTGAAACTTTTAAGAGGAATACTTTCCTGCTAAGTTTCTTTTGGTTATGCTGATATTTTTGAACACTGAAGAAGGTTGACAAAAAGGAAGGAAGTGGTAGCTTTATTGAAACTCAAATAGTTCAACAAAGGGAGGATAACTTTTATCAGCTGGTTCCATTAACCCTAAACTGAGTGAGCTGTCACAGTGGGACTTCTTTGGTCTGATGAATTCTGTTATAAACAATAATGGAATTGTGATTGTGTTACATAGTTGTGATTTATATATTGTATCTTTGCTGGTTCATATTGCTGTCATTGGAGGCTCGCACACAGTTAGACCAAACAGTGATGTTTAGGAGGCCGTTTGCTGAATTCTAGACGTCTTGCAGAGATGTTGGTACCTGTCACAGGGAAACCATTTCTCTCCATAGTGCATTTAGTTATGTCCTTTTTCTGGTTAGGTGTTGCTTGCAATCTGACACGCCAGATACTGGAACTTTTCTAGACTTTGCTCTTTTTAACAAATCAAAATGTTAACTCTTCACAGTATTGTCTCACCTGGGAAAGGCTATAGAGAGACTTATAGCTAAAGTCTCTCCTACACTGGAACGGTTAAAAAAATTGCTGGCACTTATGCCTGGAGACATAAGAAGTGAGACTCTGTGAGATTTGCATCTTAAATGTGATTCACAGCCCAGGGTTTGGGCTAGCCTGAGTTGGAAGCTGGTTTTGATTCTCCTTTTTTAAACACATAGTCGTTAAGGCCAGAATCTGTGAAGTTCAGAGGTGATGTAGCTGACTACTTCCTCAGCTAGGAAAAGTTGGATGGTAAAATGAAAGGATGCAGAAGCTACTGTAGAAGTTGGAGAATGTTTTAAAACTTACTAAAAGTGCCATGTTAAATATAGCATTTTTAATTTTTTCATCCCTCTCCATGGTCATAGTCTCCGTCTCAAGCTTAGCCCATCTCCAAATACTTGGCGGCATAGTGAGCAAGGGAACCAATGTTTATACTTCAACTTCTGTGGATTTATCAAGACTTCTTGCTTCTGCACTAATTTTAAGTAGCCTGTTGATTGAAGTTATGGGTTAGCTTTTGTTCTAAAACAAATCAAGGAAGAACCTTGGAGGGGGAGAAAAATTCTCTCTTTAAATAGGGTTAATTTCTAGTGTAATACTTCTCATGTAATATATTTTATCTGGTGGCCCTCAGGTCTTAAACTTTCATAAGTAGTTGGACTAGCCAAAGCTGCAGTTAGATTGCTGTAACAGGTTTATACTGAAAGCCCAAATGCTCTTTGCACCATCAGTTCACACCACTGACAGAACTTCCTACTTCTTGGTTATTCTGCCTCTTAAAAAAAAAAAAAGTCCTCATCTACCTGTGAGTTCCATCATAATGTGGATCTAAGAATTTCAAAGCCAAATATCAAGTCTGAAAAGAGGGATTAAATGGAAATTTCAACTGCAGGAATCTACACAGTAGACATGAACACTTTACTCTTGATTAGAGGCTGGCCTTTCTAGTGTAGAGGTGGTTTTTAGGCAGTAGGAACTCTGTGTACAAGTCAGAAAAACTTGCTATTCAAGCCTCTTCTCATGGGAAAGTTTCCCATGTTCAGATTTTTCTCTGTTGTGATCCTCTCTTGTTCATGTTGCTGTTCCCATGCTTTGCAGTCACTTGGTTCTGGAACAGAATATTTTCTGCTTTAAAATTTGCTGTTGCTGCAGTCTCTGAGAATTTCTTACTTCTGGTATAGAATTTTTTTGTAGCCAAAGGACAATATTTACTTTTTTTTTTTTTTAAAGTTCTAAATAGGAAGCCATGGTGATGCTTCCTACTAGTTCATATTTCCTGGATGGTTTTGCAACTGTGTCTCTGGCAAGAAGCAAACAACTCGGGGCATGCCCCACTGCTTTAGTTACTTTACAACAGTAGGGAAGGGATGACCCTGCTTGTGAGGATCGTTTACACTTTACTGCCTGCATAAATCTTAGAATCATAGAACGGTTTGGCTTGGAAGGGACCTTAAAGATCATCTAGTTCCAACATCCCTGCCATGGGCAGGGGTACTTTCCACTAGACCAGGTGGTTCAAAGCCCCATCCAACCTGGCCTTGAACATTTCCAGGGATGGGGCATCCACAGTTTCTCAGGGCAACCTGTTCCAGTGCCTCACCACCCTCATAGTAAAGAATTTCTTCCTTATATCTAGTCTAAATCTACCCTCTTTCAGTTTAAAGCTATTACCCCTTGTCCTATCGCTACATCCCCTTGTAAAAAGTCCCTCTCCAGCTTTCTTGTAGGCCCCCTTCAAGTACTGGAAGGCTGCTATAAGGTCTCCCTGGAGCCATCTCTTCTCCAGACTGAACAACCCAAACTCTTCCTGCCTGTCTTCATAAGAGAGGTGCTCCAGCCCTTTGATCATCTTTGTGGCCCTCCTCTGGCCTTGCTCCAACAGGTCCATGTTATTCTTATGTTGGGGGCCCCAGAGCTGAACACAGTACTCCAGGTTGGGGGGGTCTCAGGAGAGCAGAGCAGAGGGGCAGAATCCCCTCCCTCGACCTGCTGACTGCACTTCTTTGGATGCAGCCCAGAATGCAGTTGGCCTTCTGGGCTGCAAGTGCATGTTGCCAGCTCATGTCGAGGTTGTCATCAACTAACAACCCCAAGTTGTCCTCTTCAAGGGCTGCTTTCAATCCATTCTCTACCCAGCCTGTATTTGTGCTTCGGATTGCCCTGACCCAGGTGCAGGACCTTGCACTTGGCTTAGTTGAACTCATGAGTTTTGCACAGGCCAACCTCTCAACCCTGTCAATGACGTTCTGCATGGCAACCCTTCCCTCCATCATGTTGACCACACCACACGGCTTGGTGTCATTTGCAAACTTGCTGAGGGAGCACTCAGTACCACTGTCCATGTCACTGACAAAGATGTTAAACAGCACTGGTCCCGATACTGACCCCTGAGGAACACCACTTGTCCACTTGGACATCGAGCTGTTGACCGCAACTCTTTGAGTGCAGCTGTCTAGCCAATTCCTTATCCACTGAGTGGTCTATCCGTAAAATCCATGTCTCTCCAATTTAGTGACGAGGATGTTGTGCGGGACAGTGTCAAATGCTTTGCACAAGTCCAGGTAGATGACATCAGTCACTCTTCCCTTATCCACCAATGCTGTTAGCCACATCGTAGAAGGCCACCAAATTTGTTATGCACAATTTTCCCTTAGTAAAGCCATGAAATGTAGACAAAGCATGAAATCTGCTGCTTCATCTATTTCCATGGTAATAACTTGTTTCTTTTTGGAATTCTTTCCAATCAAGATTGTGAAGGGAAAGTCTTTTTGAGGTTGCTGATCACCAGATAGATAAGAACTATTTTTTTTTTTTCAGTTTTATTTGCAACAAAATAGTAACTAACAAGGGTTTCTTTTAGAGAACTGTTAAGTTCAGTTTGATTTTTTTTTTTTTTTCAGCAACAGTATCTCCTGCATCTCAGGAATGCTCATCTTTAAAGATGAAGTCTGAATAATGGCTTTGACAGTGTAATAAAATATAAATCCTGATTTCTTGCTGTTCTTCTAATGTAAGGCCTGGGAGGAGCAGGCATTCTAGCTGTGAAAATTGGGGATTTGTTTGCCATGTGCGAAAAAAATCGTTTTATTGTTTTGTCACAACATGCAGTCTTCAAATGCGTGAGGAATTTCTTCAATCTAGAATGAAAGAAAAATGTCTTGTGTAGCACGTCTATGTTACAACTTGCTCCTGGATAAAGTGTAGATGCCCTTCATATGCAAAGTGGAAAAGCCACTCTGTAGTATCTGGCATAGATGTACACCCAAGAGCTATGCCTGTACTAAAGCTACTACTTATTGGTTAGACAGATGCATACTCAGTATCCATGGTTCATTTTCAAAACGTCCTTAAGAAGTGAGCCGCTGAAGGAGGAATCTGGTGTGTTTCAGGGTTGGGGAAAACATTTCCATCATCCAAACATATGTTCTGAAAGCTTTAGCTTTCTACAAGAAGTTGCAGTTTTCTACAGAACTACACTTGTGCGGTTTCTGTGGCTTGCCTAAAAGGGTTCACTCTCTCCATTTTTTTTTAATTTTTTTTTTCCCTCCATCAGAAAACTAGCTCCCATAATGTATGGATGAAGTCTAGGACAGTCCTAGGAACTGCACTAAGGCTATTCAGCTGATTTTTGTATGTGCCACAGAACAGCTGTGGGATGTCAAAAGCAAAAGGTTGGCCAGTCTCCGAATTCTCAGAGCTTTCAATGTCTAGAGGAGGAGAAAGAATGATTAACAAGTTTGGATAGAAAACAGCAAAAAAAATTCGAAATTTGTTCTGAATATGTTTTCTCCAGCATAGAAGGCAATAACTTTCAGAAACTGACAACCTGTTAGTGTCCTGACTCTAAACATATGTGAGCAGACATTCCCAGTATGTTATTTTTTTGTGCCTATGTATACTTTTTCTTTCTTTTTGCTTCATCTAGTTTGACACTGTAATTGCAGAAGCGGCCAGCTTGATGTCCGGGAGCTGATCTCTCTCTACCCCTTCCTGTTGCCTACTTCCTCTTCATTTATACGATCTCATCCCCCTCTGCATGAGTACGCGGACCTAAACCAGCTGACCCAAGGGGACCAGGAGAAGATGACAAAATGCAAACGATTCCTCATGAGTTACTTGAATGAAGTCCGCAGCACTGAGGTTGCAAATGGCTACAAGGAGGATATTGACACAGCTTTACTCAAGCTGTATGCAGAGGCAAATCATGAAAGCCTGCTGGATCTGCTAGTTTCGGAGAACTTTTGTCTTCTAACAGATAGTGCTGCCTGGCTGGAGAAACACAAAAAGTGAGTGGATTTTTTTAATATTTCACCTTTGAGACCAGAGGGAAAATTGTCTTAAATGCTATTGGCTTGTAGAACAGCGTGCTCAAATCCTTGTAGTTTCTGTGCTTTCATGTCCAAAAGATAACTTGGCCTGTCTTGTCAGCATTTTAAAATGTTGATGAAAAGGTATTAATTGACAGTCTGAGGTAAAGGAAATGCATTCTGTCTTATGCTGGTAAATACAGAGTTCTCCCTGAAAGTTTCTGTGTCCAACACAAAAATAAAGGATTGGTACAAGTTTGGTGGAAGACAAAAGTGATTTGTTTGCCCTTGTGACAATGTGAGAGTTGAATGGACACAGTAGTGATACTCAGACAGAAAGCAAAGCATGCACTACCTTAGGTAGAAGCTGTTAAGCAGCTACTGGC
>NW_010561370.1:0-22990 GCF_000687285.1 Phaethon lepturus | reverse complement strand
AGTGAAAGAGATCTTACTTTTGAATTGCATACTTCCTGTGCTTCCACTGATTCACCAAAAGCAAGTTGACTGCAAATGACTTCAAACTGGAATTGCCAGCAGGTGGAGAATTGACTGTCATTAAGCAGGAAACACTAGATAGCAAATGTGTAAAATACGAACTCCAGTTGTAGGTGGTGCCTCTGTCTTGATTTGATTTCTTTAATCTTTAAAATGTGTGGTGCAGTAGTAGCAGCTACAGTGGTGGTGAGGAGTCTTTCATTGTGGTTAGATTTAGTTTCATTTATTTCAGGTGTTTTGTTAAATCTTCTTGGTAAGTATGGTTTGTATGGCAAACTTTTGCAAACATGAATGGTAGAACGTTGTTCCATGAGAATAGCCATTAGAGAGCTTTAGCTGTATTTTTATTACAATACACATAAAAACTTTTTAAAGGCACTGTGCAAAGCTCTTCCTTGCCTGACTTGATTTCATGCTGTAGTGAAGAAGAAAGTGGTTCTGATAGTAAAGCAGAGTTTTAAGCAAAAGCATCATAAAAATTTGATTTAATGACACCTGATTAATTATTGGAGGAATATTTATTATTTGGAGCGGTGTGTTAAATCTGTATATACAATTCAAAGAATGGCATGGGAGTCATCTTTATTTTGACACATACTTTGTTTAAGTTGGAGCTAATAACTAGAAACTGTCTCAGAGACAGGAGAGACACAGACACATTTCTAGGACAGAAGTCTCCTTTGATTCTGAAAAAGAGCCTACAGACACTTCTTCAAGTGTAGATATGGCAGTGTACGTGTCACTGTAAGCAATTATTTGTTATATTCTGTGCTAATCAAATCATAATGAAATTGGTAGGAAAGATCTAGCCTTTTTAATATTACTTTCTCTTTCTATACAGGTATTTTGCCCTTGGTCTCCTGTATCACTACAATGGTCAGGATGCTGCAGCACTTCAGGTTAGAATAAAGCTTTTAGTGTCATCTGTAAACCATTCCAAAATACCAGTTTACCTCTGAGACAAAAATCTGAGGTGCTAATTTATCTGTTTGAAAAGTGGTGATGTGTGTTTATAAGAGAAACTTCCTTGAATAAATAAATGTGCTAGATATGAAACACCTGAAGAGCTTACTGAAGATGACAGCTATTTAAATGTTTGTATGCTATTTTTTTAAGCAAAACTGTGCATACCAGAACCATCTGTCGTGGTTTAGCCCCAGCCGGCAACTAAGCACCACGCAGCCGCTTGCTCACTCCCCCACGGTGGGATGGGGGAGAGAATCAGAAGAGTAAAAGTGAGGAAATTCATGGTTTGAGATAAAGACAGTTTAATAAGTAAAGCAAAAGCCATGCACGCAAGCAAAGCAAAACAAGGAATTCATTCACCACTCCCCATGGGCAGGCAGGGGTTCAGCCATCGCCAGGGAAGCAGGGCTCCATCATGCGTAATGGTTTCTTGGGAGGACAGATGCCATAACTCTGAACGTCCTTCCACCCCTTCCTTCTTCTTTGTCCCAGCTTTATATACTGAGCATGACATTATAGGGTATGGAGTATCTCTTTGGCCAGCCTGGGCCAGCTGTCCCGGCTGTGTCCCTTCCCAGCTTCCTGTGCACCCCCAGCCTTCTCGCTGACAGGCCAGCATGAGAAGCTGGACTGTCCTTGACTACTTAGCAACAACTCAAAACATCAGCACGTTATCAACATTTTCTCATCCCAAATCCAAAACATATCCTCACACTAGCTTCTGTGAAGAAAATTAACTCTACCCTGGCTGAAACCAGGACAGTTTGTACTCTTAAAAGATGGACAGACGTGCTAAAATAATCAAGAGATCACTTAAAAAGGTGTTTGAGCGACTTCAGGAACATATCTTGTGCTGATTAATCTGTATACACACAGCAAAGCGGTATTGTAATCTCGTGGCAGACACTGACAGCAACTGAGAGCTTATTTCCTTATTTGATGATGGGCAGTGAACACGTTCTGCAAGATGTCTGGGTTTTAGCTGGGTTAGATAGAGTTAGTTAGACCCCTTTCTGATGTGACTAAGACTAGCGGTGGTCTGTAGAATGCACACTAAATAATTTTGTTATTCCTGTCTGCAAAAATTCATCTAGAAAAATTAATATGTTCATGATCAATAAATAGCATATATGTCTCAGACTATATCCGATACCTTAATTAGTTTGTCTTACTATGTGGCTTTTTGAGTACATTAATCACAGTAACACTGTGAAATGCGTTCAAGTCACTATGTGAACAGTAATTTCCTGAGCAGAAAACCAGTAAGAACAACAAAAACAGTATGTACCTTTGTCACGTGCAAGATATTTTTCTTCACGTTTCAAGGAATCAGGTTTATTGCTAAACTGGTGTACTAGATGTGGCACCTTTTAATTCCAATTATAATGCATATAAAAATAATCTCATGTGTAATTTAAAGTTCTTCAGTCAAAATGAAAGAAGAGTAAAAAATCAGATTTTTTTTCTAAATTGTTCGCATCATTTGCTTTTAATCTTGCACACACAGAACACATGAAAAGTATACCATGCATTGGAGAAAAGGACTTTTTATCCAAAGCTTGCTTTCTGATTAGTGTGCCTCCTCCTGAAGTATTTGTCCAATCACTCTTAGAATGAGAATCAGTAAGATAAAGGGTCTGAAGTAACTGAATACGTCAAGTGCAAGAAAAGCCTGTGATGGAGAGGAGGCATACATTTAGTGACCAGTGAGGTCCCTTGCAACTGATATTCCTAGGAGCTCTTTCTAATGCCACAAGTGCCAGTAGCTAATACTACATGTTGTAGTGGCTCACATAAATTTGAGTTGGAAGAGTTAGTACATGTTTTAAGCACTTTAATCTGTGTGTGCTTTTGTTGCAGTTATGGGTGAAAATAGTTGATGGAGACATTCAAGATTCTACACGTTCAGATCTCTATGAATATATAGTAGACTTCCTCACGTTCTGCTCAGACCAAGATCTAGTGTGGAAATACTCTGAATGGGTTTTACAAAAAAATGAAGAGGTTTGTGATCGGTGTACTTCTCACGGAACATCATAAATATAAAGTATTTCCCTGCAGTGGTGTTTGGGCGTTCATTAACATTGTTCCATCCTGATAGCTAATTGGACCGTTTTTGCAGCTTATTTCATGCCAGTTAAACAGTGAACAACAGAAGAAAACTTCAGGTTTCTCAATTCTTTTAGGTTCTTCTGTTAACAAGTGCTAGTGATAATTGCCTCTTTTTCGTCTGAAAACAAAGTTTAGGCCATTCTGTACAATGAAAGATACAGCATGTCATCTGTTTTTCTTCATATTAATCAAGATAATTTTCAGATCTTAAAAAGAAATTAAAAAAAATGAAAAAAACACCTAACATGTTGACTGTTGCTGCTATTTCTTTTCTAAAAGGATTCCAGGGACGGATACACTAAGACACGGAATGAATAGCCTTCATTCAAGACAATACCTCATTGCTACAAGAATTAAATTAATCCACGAAAATAAAAAAAAGTTTAAAAACCCACAACTTTGTAACATCCATTAGTGTGGTGTGCTGTTAAATGGCATGCTTGATGCTGTATGAGAGAGTCTGTGCTTTGGAACTTGCCACTGCCAAATTAATATAAATTTAAAGCTCAGTTATTACATGCAATGATAGATTTCTATTTTGGTCATTATAGAAGTGTCTTGCTCTGTGTATAACATCACATTTGAGAAGACTGTAGACATTCTGGTCTGTAACTTACGCTTTCTTGCTGCAAAAGCTGAAGTCTCTTGTTCTGCTGTTACGCAGATCTGTTTAATGCTTTTTTGTGGCTGGTGGAGGTTGTGCCCAACACAAGGTTTACAGGCTGGACAATGTATAGACTATGAATTGAGATAATGGAGATAGGAGTGAGCGAGCACAATAAGCACAGAGTAGTGTAATCTTGGTGGGTTGAGCAGGGTTTTGCGTTACCTTCCTGAATAATGTGCTAACTAATCTGATAGTGCTGTTAAATAAGTATTTAAAATAAAAAGGTAATAAAATGGTTGCCACTGGGTTCTTAAATGCAATTAACTCTTTCTAGATTGGTGTGCAGATTTTCACTAAAAGGCCTTTGGAAGAACAGGAGAAAAACAACATTAATCCAGATGATATCATCAGTTGCCTTAACAAATATCCTAAAGCACGTGTTAAATATCTAGAACATCTAGTATTGGAAAGAAAAATAGAGGTGAGTCCTGCAAGAATACTAAAAACAGGTATAGGATTCAGAATGCAGATGATGATGAACAACTCTGATAAAAAGCCAAAGTCTAGAATAAATAAGCATAATTTGAATGCTTTCAGATGTACTCTGAGTAGGGAGGGAGTGGCTTTAAGGTTAAAGTAGAAGATGAGGGCGGATACCTGCATTATTTTAAACTTTTCAGCTCTTGTGATGGCAAGACAGTTGCTTACCTCCCCTCAGAGGTTTTGGTTTTTTATGTCTGATTATTGTATACTTTCTGTTTCACTGATGAGGCTTAAATCTCATCTGGTAAGATCATAGAAAAAACAGTTGAGCAACTGCTAATCCTACTGCACTGTGGCAGCAGTATACTAAAATTGCTAATTCAGTGTTTTACAAGTAGGTACATTTTATTCTGTCCTTCTGGAGAGATTTGAGCAATTAATGATAGAATTAAGCCGTGCACTTCTCACTGTAGAATTCCAAATAACTCTAGTTGTTGAACGTCCAAAAGATGTGTTGACAAGTCGTCAGTGACAGTATATTCTACCTCTGGATTTTTAAGCACAATACAGAAGCAGACAAACATTACAGTACTTGGATATGAGACGTTTTAAGCATGGGAGAAGTTACTTTAACCTGCAAGTAAGGCAAGGAATTGAACATTTAAATAAGTCAGCAGAACTGATGACCAGTTCACTAATTTACATTGTTCAAATACACATGCTAGATCAGTGGTTTCCCTCTGTCTCTATTGCAAATATGTCAAGGTGTGTGACAGCATGACGGATGAATGTACTGGTGTCGTGAATATTTTCAAACAAACTTTTTGAGTTAAATATAGTGCCTTGTAGAATATTTGTAACAAAAATAATTTTTAAGTAAATCTACTCTACCTGCTTAGTAGAGACTGGGTTATAAATTGATTTGGGCTTTAGAAAGTACTACATTATTGTTAATGCTTTAGTGAGAATGTTTCAAACAGTCAAATCATCAACTTGTTTTGATGAATTCTGGGTAGTGGATAACACAAAAAAATTTGCGCCTTCAGAGTGCTTGTCCACCTTTGGTGGCTTTGTCAGATTTTATTGCAGAAATAGAAAAGGTCAAAGAACTTACCTGAATATGAGGAAGAATGAATTATATCAAAACTACTCATCTTACAAGGGGGGAAAAAGGAGAAGGCACAGTGGAGATAGTACTTGTACTCAAAGGAGAGAAATCTGCTTTACTGCATTGACTTTCATTAGGTGGACTTTTGAAAGGAAATAATTTTTGTACAAGAAAAGCTATTTGTAGAGTTTGTTTATTTAAGGTGAGGGATTTAGGAATAAGGCGTTTCATATCTACACTTTGGAAATACCTGCATTAATGAACGAGAGAATCTCATACTATATGTATAGTGTATTTTGTGAAGTTGGTCTGAATAAGTTGTCTATCAGCATGAACAAAAGACTTTCTGATTAATTTGAATTAAATTAATAAAACACTTTTCTATGTAATTATGTAAATATTCATGACTTATTGGTGGAGAGAAGGGGTTGTCTTTGTAAACTGAGCTAACACTGTTCTTTTCATCTATAGAAAGAAAAGTACCATACTCATCTAGCTGTCTTGTACTTGGAGGCAATACTTCAGCTAAAATCTGTGATCACAGATAATTGTGCAGAAACAACTGAACTGCTGTTTAAACTACGCAGTCTTCTTCAGAAATCTGATCTTTATAGAATTCACTTTATTTTGGGTAAGGTGCATGTTGTCTATTACAAATGCTATATGTCAGTTCAAGCAGGAAACTGAAGTCCTCATAGAAAACTAAAAGATCTGAGTTTTCTAAGTGTATTTGGTTGACAGGCTTACTATCTGTATTTCTAACAGAACCAAGTTAATTTAGAAAGTATATCTGTTAGCGTTCTCTTCGATCTCCCATAGTTTGTGAGGTACAATGATATGTTTGCACCAAAGACAGAATACCAAACTCGCTAGAAAAAATATCTTCATACAATTACCTTCTTAATTTATAGACAGTTTCTTTTTAATGATGGGCGTGTAACTTGCGACAGTCTTTTGCAAATGGAAGACTTACAAGTTTATTTAAGCAGTCTGTTTCTCAGTGAACTGAGGCAAAGCTTTGAGGAATCTCATTACCAAGGACTTGCTTGTTGTCTATAACCCACCCTCACCCCAAGAGCTGGGGTTCATGCTAAACGAAAAGTATGAGCATCTTCTCGAGTGAAAAGTGCAACATACCTCTTACTGTTGGTATAAGGCAAGCAACCGTTGAGCTAAATTTTTTCCTTGGCCAGTGTTTATGATGGCTAATTTTTATTGTTTATTTTTAATGTTTCCACTGGAACAGTGGATGAAAGGGAAATGACTTGTTGTTGTACTGAAAGATGTGAAATGTGTTTAAGAAATTCAGTGGAAAGATACAGTGGATGTGGAAATAAAATTTAGTTGCTGACTAGCAACTAAAATGATTTACCAGTGTTTAATGTCCCCTTGCCTTTGCAGTCAGCAAAACATTATATGACAGATAATGTACAAGTATAATAGTCATTGAAACTCTTGCTCTTTTTCATCTTTGAAGTTTTAACCAAATTTTTAAGGGCAAGAGTTACAAGATGGATTATTCTCTTGAAATCCGTGTACTCCCAAAACACAGGATTTCTTACATGACAATTCTTATCTTACGTGAAGGTAAGATCAGTGCATGATAGTGTGTTCCTCCTTGATAAACAAAATATTCTGGGGAGAAAAACACCATATTTCCATACCTTTTACAGAGGCCTATGCCAAATCTTTATCACCTTTACAATAAGTAGAGGATTTTCTACTTTATCTTGAAATGCCAAATGAACTTGCCATTCCCCCTGCCTGTCGCTGACTGTTTAAACTGTCAGACTGGATTAAGGGTTTGTAGTGCCCTTTTCTTAAAGGGAAGTACTATTTGATCTCTATTATCTTTTACGGACTTTAAACTATTCTGTAGCTTTCTCGAATATTGGGAGAAGCAGAGATTAAAAATATTGCAGCTTCATCTTGCAGTTTATCATACGTAGTAGCAGTGTGTGCAGAAACGTGCAAGACTGACGTGCTAGAATTTAAAAGATGTCAGTGACACTGGTTTTATCACCTGTTATTTAGTAATTTCTTTTTCCTGTATTTTGTGGTGTTCTTTTGTTTCGGATGTATTTCCATACAGCTAGGTGTTCTTGTACTTAGAAACATCTGTCCTCTTTATAGTTGCCAGCATCCCTGCAAAAATAGCCGGAGTTGAGTTCTATGGGCTTGTTTGCATTGACTCTGGGAGAGGGAGTAGTCATCTTCTCCACTGAGCAAATATTGCCTTGTTTCTCATTTAACAGACAAAATCCAGGGCACAGACCTTCATATGGAAAGTGCAATTTTATATGGAAAACTAGAAGAACATGAGAAGGCTTTGCATATCCTTGTCCACAAGTTAAAGGACTTCCATGCTGCTGAAGATTACTGTACATGGAACTCTGAGAACAGAGATGTGCAGTACAGACGGAGGCTTTTCCATATGCTGCTGTCAGTGTATCTGAATCCAGGCGCTTCAGATTGTGCACTAGTCATGGCTGCTGTGGATCTCTTGAATAACCACGCTGCTGAATTTGATGCGGCTCTAGTTTTGCAGCTGGTGCCTGACACCTGGTCAGTGCAGCTCCTCTCCCCATTCCTGGCTGGAGCAGTGAGGCAAAGCATTCATACAAAAAGAATGACTCAGACTGCACTTGGGTTAGCACAAGCTGAAAACTTAATCTACAAACATGAGAAGGTAGGTTGTTTATTTGTCTTTTTTTTTTAAGTAGAGGCACTTTGAAGCTTTACCGTTAAGTCCTTTGATATATAATAATCAGAAGTTTGAAGAATTAGGACAAACTTGTCTTCATGTCCTTGGCAATTTTACTTCCTGCATTTATTAGTTCTTTGCCATGACTACTAGATTCAGATTTAATTTTATGCTTTCTCTATAAAACAAAAGGAGAAGGTGGAGGCCTTGAAATAGGAACAACTTTGGTGAACTGGGCTGAACGAAAGTGAATCTGGGATTTACAGATTAACGAATTTCTAGCAGAAGCTTTAACAAATTTGAGTTAGTATTTTTTTCACTAGGATTAAGACCTGTCAAAATTTGCAAAAAAATTTACCCAGCACTTAGTATTAATTGAAGCTTGTTAGCAGCTTTTGTTAGTGGTAAATTCACTTGTGAAGCTTTCTTCTATTCCTAGCTAGAGCCATGTTGTTTAAAGCTCCCAGCAGATTCTTAAATCTGTTTAGTTCTAATGACGGTATATCCAGCAGAATATGACTGGAATAAAAATGCATCAGTGCTCAGTTTGCTGTGGACTTGTCCTGTGACTTTGTTTAGGAAGCTGCATCGGGTTTTCAGTTGCATTAAATGTGTGAGTGCTTTTCTTTATTAAACAAAGGGAAAAAAAAAAGTAGTACTTAAGAGGAAACATGAAAATGAATGAGTATGCATGTGGAAATTGAATTCAAGTTGAATAGTTCAAGCTATCTTTTACTATACTACCTCTATAATTGATCAGGTTTGTGCATTTGGTACAGTTGAAATTATATGCCTTGTAATTTCCCTTCCTTTCTTGCTAGATTCATGTTTGGATTTTTTTCCACTCTCTTTAGGTTAAACAAAAAGGAACCCCAATTCTTCTTTCGGACAAAAAGGTCTGTCAGGTGTGCCAAAACCCTTTCTGCGAGCCTGTATTTGTAAGATACCCAAATGGGGGTATGGTCCACACACACTGTGCTGCTAACAGTCATCTGAATTCAAACATGACTCATCACTGTTCCAGCTCCAGCAATCAGACTTGAAACATGTTCCAGTCCCACAGGTTCCCATGACTTACACCCCATTGAAAGTGGGCTGGAAAAAAGAACGAAGTGCAGCTACTTTAGATATAAATCAAGATGAACAGCTAGTCATTGGATTAATGGGAAGACTTCCACTAAATATGAAATATCGCCACTTACCTTTTTTGATTTCTAATGAATGTAGATAGAAAAGAAAATTCACTACCAGAAATGGAGAGGTGCAAATATAGGCTCTTCTGTATATAGTAATAAACAATTAAAGAAAATGGGCCTTTTCTTCACAATGAGGATGAATGTTATGGAGACAAGGCAAACATTTTAAGAAAGGTCACTTTGCACTGCACATGGTGTTGATAAATTTGTAGAGGTGGAGATGGCATCTATTGGAGTTGGAGTTCTTGGAAGATTACATCACAAGACTGGCATCATGCAGCTTACTATCAAGACAAAAACATGTGTTGGTTATAATGTTTGCTGCAACATGTTCTCTTTTGGGCTGGGTTCTCTTCCCATGATCACATCATGAAGCTCTACAAATTGTTGGGTTTTGATGCACTTTTTAGTACTTCTGCCTTCTCCCTGCCCCCCCCCCCGCCCATGCTATATAGAATTGAAATGTAAGCACTGGTCCATTAGTTTTCTACTCCTATAGTTACTGTAATAAACTGAGTGGAAACCGATAGCCTCAGTCACACGGCTGTGCTTGGAAGAAGAAAAAAAACAAAGTCTGATTGTCTGGTCAGACTGTAGTCACTTTTATATGGGGCAAGAGACCTTAACTTTAATATTGATTTATTTATTAATATGCAAATATACTGTACATACAGTTGAATAAATTGATCTTATATCATTCTAGAGTTTCTTTGGAGAATAAAGATGTAGGTGATACGTAAGTGTACAGGTTATGTGCTAAATGTTTGCTATAACATAACTTAGGCAGATTGAAACTCCATAAGGATGGGTTTTAGTACTTGTGGATGACTTTGTGCAATCAAAATCATGGAAAGAAGGTGTAATTAGGAAGGAATCTACAGAGGTGCACTACAGGGGTACTGGATTTGTTACATTCTACAAAACATTGTGTAAACAAAGGTGGTTTTTTTCAAATAACAACAAAAACCCTTTACTTAATTGCCCTGATGAGTATTCATATTGCTGTTTAATCATTTTGAAGTAATCAGTTTAAAAGAAGCAGCTTCCCACAAGAGATGTTAAAAAGTGACGACTTTAAATAAAAGTATTTCAAAGTCAAAGCATTTCTTTTAATTCTGTAAAGCTCTAATAAATACCAAGCTTACTGACCCACATGCAGTTGAGTTAGTATGGCTGCTCACTGTTTCAGCGTTCCAAATCAGAGTGGAGACTTTCAGCAAAATGGGATGTCTGCATGGTATCTTCTAGATGCTGTCTTGTCAGAGGTCTCCTGTTAGGGAGAGGTTGGCTTATGAAACAGCCTTGTAAGCATAGTGCTGCCTCTGGGAAGAGGCAACTAGACTACATCTGGGGGGGATGGAATATCCATTTCTTTGTCTTTGAAGCAAAAGGCCTTTGAATCTTTCTCTTTCCAGAAATTAGAAAAGTATAGCTGTTGTGTTTGGTTTTCAAAAATAAATAAAATCCTAGTAAGGAAATTTGTAGTGCTTTTTAGTAAGTCATGTAATCCACGTTTAATGAAAGCCATCTTCCTAAAAAGACAAATGTGGGCATTTCTGACTTAATCCTGGCATGAGTGATTCTCCTGTGTTGCACTGGTATGAGCAGATTCTTCTGTATGTTGTATGCATGGTTTTCAAACATTGTGTATACAACTGGCATTGATGACATAGACAAATTTGTAGTCCCCTGTCCTCAAAATACTTGCTTATAGAGAGGAAGTGATTTTACAAATATGCCATAAGCCTTTTGCGTATGGTAGCATGCAATTCATAAGAAATACTTTCTTTTGCTGCAAGCATCCTCAATATGCTTTGCTCCTGCCTAGTAAGGAGGTACTAAAACAGTACTCTAACTGTAACTAACTCTTAAGTACTAAGGAGGTACTAAAAATATCACTCTCCATGATTAAGACTAATTCTAGCCACTAGGTAGTGATGAACTTAGCCTTGTCAACTAGGGTTGCAGTGGAATAGATAACATATCATTCCAGACCACAAGAAAGTTCTTAATTGTTATTGCATGAAAAAGTATGTCTGTAAAAGCTTAAACAATTCTTTATTAATATTTGATAATTTTTTCAGATTTGTACTTCGGCTAAAATACAGCTGTAATGATAATTGTACATACAGAACAAATACAGAAATTGGAATAATGCAAGGTAGCATATTTGCAATCACAGATGACCAAAAGGGTGATTAATATTTAAGTTGGGGGATCTATTTCTTTTAGCCCCCCAGAAGTGTGGACTGGAAAAATACTGACATTTGATTCATACATTGTTACCTGATGCTCTGTTAAATTTTATACTGGAACTCATTTGGATGAATTAATATGGAAGTCCCACGGTTAACAAAACAAAAAAGCAAAAAAACTGACGCAAGGCTGAGGTAGAGCAAGATCTCAGCAGGGAGGTGGCAGGTGGAGGATGCTCTTCCAGTGTGCGTGCAGCCTTGCCCAATTGGGATAATACTGAACCAGAGGAGATGACAGCCTGCCTCAGAGCGGTGTGTGGTATTCTGTGCTTTATCACCAGAAAATTTGTGAAAGGTCTGCTTTATCACCAGAAAATTGTGAAAATTAGGTAGGACAACTACAACACCCCTTGTGTAAGAGAACTTCAGACTGAAGAACCCGAGTTCATTCCTTCTCTTATTTTGGCACTGTCAGTTTGCTCGTCCTTCTTTTATGTACCTGAAGTCCTGGGGCAGCATCGCTACTGTGGTAAGTTCTTCTGGTATGGCTGCAGCGGCGACGAGGGAGTGACTGGTAATCTGGTCATTGCTGACTCTGTACGTGAAGGAGGAGAGCCAGGAAAGAGGAGTATTTCTTTGACTGTCCTTCTAGTTTGGAAATTAAGTGGGTTGTGGGAGTTCAAGCTTGACGCAAGCTTTTTCTCTCCAGTTAGGGAATGTGGTGTCTTAGACCTGACCTTGGAGAGAGGAGATTCTGTCAGAATATTTCTTCTTCATTTAGCTCTTGCTAAATTATTTCTGTTTGTAATTCATCTCTCACTTTTTTCCCCTCCAGTGAGTCTCCTCCAACTTTGTATGTGTGAAGACCAAAACAGTAGTGCAGATTTTTTTTTTTAATGTGACAGTCTGTCTGTGATTCAGGACGTAATAAATGAGATTAGTCTTTCACACAGATGCTTTTGCAGATATTGCGGCACGCTTGCTTAACGTGAAGCTTCTAGTTTACAGAAATACTGTAGTTCTTACTTTTTTTTTTTTAGCCATTCCCCATAGCACTCACTAATGCAATCCTTAAGCCCTTTTCTACTCTTTCATATCTCCACGCTTCCTCACATAAAAATTACCTATGACGTGTACATGTCATCTTATGCAGTTTTTCCCCTCTCCAAGTTAAAAAGAGATGAAAAAAACTAATGAGAAAAACGGCCCAGAATTTGGCACTCTGCTTGAAATAAGGTTAAGGGCTGTACGTTTATGAGAAAGAACTCAGATCTTCATGTCTGTGATTTAAAGGGATAAGTTATCACACTGATAATATTACAAGAATACTGATCTCAAAGTCTGGAGAAAACAAGCAGTTGGTTTTCATGGCGCGGCACGCACCACGGGTACCTGTGACCTGACTCCTTCGGGCGGCCGGTTCTGCGGTGGCTCAGGTGTGCGTGGGAGTGCGGGTTACGGTGAGAACTTCTCTTCGCTCCCCCTGCTCCCAATCTCCAGCCTTTGTTACCTGACTAATGTCACTCTTCCAGCACTTAATTGACATGGGTGTAAATCTTGAGAGTTCTGGGTGGACTCCTGAGCGCACCTGTCTTTGTGCAATAAGAATCTCACTTGATTACGTCAACCACATGAAACCCTAATAACGTCAGCTGTGGAGAGGTGGTGGTAGCGATCGAGTATGTGTATGTTCTCAGAGACCTTCGTTACATGGTTGCACACAACAAGCATTATCCTGACTCAGATGAATCTTTATAACAACATCCGTTCTTTGCAGGACTCCTATCCCGAGTGACAGTAGAAAACATTTTATTTTGTACAATTGTATCAGGAAGTAACTTTTTATTTATTGCTCTTCCCAGTTTGCTGCAGTCTCTATGCCGCATAGCTCTAAGTGGTTTATTAACATCCCGCTGTCTATAATAGGCAGCAAGTAATACATTTTCATTGTGAGCGCTCCTCCCATCGCCTATATTTACTAATTAATTTTTCTCTTGCTGTACAACACTTTGGGGCTTACGGCTTGTGCACACTGATAATTAAATGTGCTGCTACTTTTAAAGGGAAAAAAAAGTTAATGACATTCTGTAATGTCTGATTAATGACAAAACTGAAGTTCCCCTGCAGTAAATTTGTTCAGATGGAAATCTGTACTGTTAATGCTTTCTGACTTAATGGTTATGTTGGTGAACATACACAGCAGTATGTGGAATGTACAAATGTATAAATATGTTGATTTTTAATAAAAAAATCTTTTAATTATGTTTCTGTCATTCATTCCTAGATATATAAACCCTGGGATGTGAATGGCCAAGTGAAGGAGAAAGATTCTTCAGTGGTAAGCCGAGGATTCATCCAGGTGACTGACAGAGGTGGTCAGATGACGAAGGCTGAATTAAGCAAGCGCAGGGCGTTAATGGAGATAAACAGGTGTTCTGAAAAACTAGTGAATTTTACCCTGGGGAAGAAGTTTTACTTTGTTTTTACCTCTTCCTCGACTGAATCTGGGTTTTTACTGAAAGCAGCTACTGCCGTTACAGATTTGGAAGATCTTGATCTGCCTCTGCGTTAGCCAAAGCCACCCCTTCCATGGTTATAGCCAGCGGTTACTTGGGGGGTCTGGTCAGCGACGGGTGCGTGGACATCCTGGAGCAATACGAACAGAAGTGCTAAAATGTTTAGAGGGGAAGACCTCGAAACAGGGCTGGTGTTGATCTGGGAGCGTAGGCTGGTAGTTGAGAGCAGTAAAAGCAGATGCTCTTGCAGAGGCACCTTGGGGACCAGGTAGACAGTGAGCTTCATCTGCGGCTTCTCACCTGGGCGCTCTTCAGTAAAAACAAAAAACTCAGGAAAACGGATGCAAGTGCTACCGAGGTTGGACTGTATTTACTTTTATTACGAGAGATCCCTAATTCAACCTTAGGAGGCCAAAAGCAAGGTTACTGCCAGAGCCTAGCCCAAGTCCCCAGCAGAAGGGGGTTATGAGACCCCTGCAATGTGGAAATGAGGCTGGTGCTTATAGACTCTACAGCAGGGAGCCGGTGTTCCTCGTCTTCCTCCTCACTGCTCAGGTGTAATGGCCCTGGCTCAGCGCAAGCGTCAGGTGTCCCCCTCTTCCTCCTTCCAGCAGAAGGGGCCAGGGCCACCACAGTGGCACAGCAGGGACCTGCTGATGAGGAAACCCCAGGAAAGGGAGGGTGGTTAAGGGCTGGAAAGGAGGCTGTGGTGAAGCCAAGGAAACCGGTGTCCTCTCCAAGGGCAGGCAGGGAGGGAGGAATGCAAAGGAGGAGTACAGAAAAAGAAGGAATCTGTGTTTAGGACATCCAGGTGCAACCGAATTCAGCTGGTCTCCAGCCCCACGCTGCAGGTGCTTGGGTCTTCTCCCTGCATCTTCCCTGACCACGATATAGGTGAAGTCCTGCACATGACTGAAATGTACTGAGGACGCTGGCCAGAAGGTGTAGGCAAGTGGCCTTTGGGTAACGAGAAATGGGAAAACTGGATGAAATGTCTCTCAGCCCTGAAAAAAACATCAGTGAAAAGAATTTAAGAGAATGTGGCAGTAACCAGGCAGGGGGAGAAGTGGTCACTGCTAGGTTTATGTATTGGTACGGGCCTGTGCATCTTGAGGGGGTGGTATGTTCTCTGCTACATCCCTCTCTTTCTCAAATGCAGTTTGTGGATGTGATGGTTGTCCTGGCAAACTGTAAAATGGGTAGACCTCACCAAAACCATGGTTTAACTTTGGTATAGATTAATCTGTCACCTCAATATTTTACAGCTCTTGTGCTAAAAATCACTTGGTTCTTTGCATATGCTGTTTAATCACCAGGACTTGCTGCTGGTTTCAAGTTTATGCAAACACTATTTTCACTTCTTTTTTTGTTGCTGCATTTTTTAGCCACAAGTAAGTTTGTTTAAAGAAATAATATCATAAAGACTGTTGAGCAGTAGCTACGTGCCATTCAGTCAACTTGGTTTTAGTTGCAAGTGTGGCTTTGACAGTATTGCACTGTTGTGGTTTTACCTGATGTCTCAAAGCCAAATGACAAATGGGAACCTGCTCATTCTCCAGATTGGTTTGCGCACTAAAAACTCACGGGGTGGTCAGAAAGATGCAGAAGCAAAATTTGTGCAGTTTGTCTAGTTCTTCCCTGATTTTTCAGCAACTTCTCCGAAACTGCAGCTTAGATGGTTGAGTGGCTCTGATCAGAAGCGTAGGTTGTATTCTTTTTCCTCATTCAGGCACTTTGGGGACAATCCTGGATGTCTTATGCCTGAGCTCAGGTCAAACCTCTTGAGGCATCTTGGTGCTCAGGCAGTAGAAGACACAGTAGGCCCTCAGCCAGGCAATATAGACTCTAGTAATGCTGCAGGCGTCTACTGGATGCCAAAGGCAGGTTGTGCACTGCGTAGCTGTGGAGTCAACAGCGTAATAATCCAGTAAACTGAGTGGGAACTGTAGTGAAAGGCTTTTGTTTTGCGGTTCAGGTCTACGTTCACCTGGCAAGGGTTCTACAGCCCTATCAGGTCAAGTTTGTTCCTTTGGCTGAAGCAAAGGCTGTGGGCACGTTGGTGGGTGCTCAGGACGCTCTTACAGAGGGTGTTTGGGGTGCAAATGTTGGAGTGCAGCCTGATGCTGAAAGGAATGAAAAACATTACTGCAACAAGCATCACTTCGTTAGCTCAGCCAGCAGGAAATACACCCTGGAGAGCCCTGGTTTGCATTTCCCCCACCATCCATCCAGTCAGTGGAGGAAAGGCAATGCAGAAAGCACCAAAAAAAAGCAGTTGTGGCTTTGGCACGGTGGGATTTCAGCTAGTTTTGCCTCTAGACAGTGGTTAGAAAATGGTCCACGCTAATCATCCAGATGGCAACTCCTTCCAAGACAAATAATCAATAGAGCATAGCTGAGTTTTGGCAGAAATGAGCCCCAAAGGTCCAGTTCACTGCAACAACCATAGCTGCAGGACAGCGTAGGGTCAAAGAGGCCAAGGTTGCCAACAGAAAACTGATGGCTGAACACACAGCAGGTTTTCAGCAGGCGATGAGACTGATAATAGTAGTGCCTGAAAACATAACAGCAGTCATGAACATTGCCATTGCCTACAGTTGCCAATAATCCCCTGAAGATACTGCCTTTTGTCAACATGGTACTTGCATTGAGTGGGACCCAACCACCCCAACATGTGTTAAAATCCTAGAAAAATGTTGGCTGGTTGTGTTCTCCAGAGACCATGTTGTCCAAGCCCAACTCAAAGCAGAGTCAACTTGTATCAGGTTGGTTGTGTTGTTTTAGACCAGTGCTGAGAAGCTTGAAACCAGACTGGGAAGGGTCCCAATGTCTTCTAGTCAGCTCTTTGCCAGAGGAACGTATTGCTTAAGCATCCGCAAGACTCTGTGGTGGGTAAATGGCTAAAGGTGCATCTGTCTTGGAGGAAATATTACAGGACTGAATAAAGAGGGCATTTCTAGAAAACAACAAGCTACTGATGACAGCTTCAAGAGCATCTGCTCTTGATTTTTATATCTGTTTGAAAGTCTCAGACTGCACGCGAAGATGATTTAATCCCTTTAGTCCCTGGAATGTATAAGGTTACTCTGCAGCGTCATGCCAGAAAGCTGCCAGAGTTTGACAGGAGTATGGGTTTTTCTGCTTGAACAACAAGCAGTTGAAGATGGGGAAGGAGGAGCACAGGATGGATCCGTATCTGCTGCTTTAAAAATGTTATGCACTGGGGATTTACATTTGCAAAGAGGAAAGGAGGTTTTCATTTCTGTATTTATTTGATCCATCTTTAGGTTTTAACTTGTCATATCTTACTTCAAAGCATCTCTGTTGCCTATTGTGACACACTAATTTGTCAAGCAGAAGGTTTAGTGCTCCTCCTTCAAAACCTTCCTGAAAGTTCTTCTTCGGGATAGCAGCCACTCAGTACATCCCCCCTAGGTACCCCCGTCATCGTGCCAGCAGTATTTCTGGCAGAAGTCGCTCGCTCTGTAATGCTGAATGGCCATAGAAATGTGATGGTCAAAACTAAAAACTACAAATGAAAGAAATCTCAGTGCTGGAGAAGGGAGGAATTCTCTTGTTGAGCTACGATTAATTATTGACACCTTGATACCCTATGCTTTTGGTTTTCCCATCTGCCTGATACCAGGTCACTTACAAGTGTGTGTAGTGTTTTGTACAAATAATCACTTGCACTGATAACTTTCCTCCCCGTGGAAGGAAATATCAAAAGACTTTCTTGATTGAAGCCAGGCTGTGGCAGGATTCGAAGGCAGCCAAGCAGAAGATCTGCCAGGACCTTTCTTCAAAGCGAGTACCCCTAAAAGCACCAAGAGGGCTCGGAATGCAAAAGCCAGGCTTCAGGAAGTTGTGAGCTAGCACAATCTTAAAATGGAAAAAGCTCATGAGTTGGGTAGGGAGAAAGTTTTAAAGGTTTGCAAGTAAATCCCCCACCTTGTGTCTTGTCAGGTCAGGTTTTGACTTCTTGTTAGGCTTCAGAACAGACTTCGGTGGCTTCCTAAATTGCAAAGCCCCCTCCACCCATCCCCTTCTTGCTCCCTTGGGGAAAAGCCCCACTGCTTCTGCTCTCGGGGGCTGCTGGTCTCCGCTGAGCCCGCAGGCTCCCCTCGGTTCCTGAGCTGCACCCTCTGCCACGGAGCTGCCTTGGGAGAGGCAGCACTGGAGCAGGGGACGGGGAAAGGCCAAAAACGGTAGTTCCCGTCGTCATTTTGCCTGCATGGTCTGCTGGACATGACATAGTTGTTTTCCCTCTGACATCTTTCCTTTTTTACTTGGCTTTGTAAGAGTTTTCCCTCCTTTTTGCTGTGCCTTTAAGAAAAAAAAAAAAGATTTCCCACCTGCCCAGCTCTTCAACAATAAATAAGTTGGTATCTTCTTGTGAAATCTTGGTGTGTGCACAGGCTTTAAAGGACTCTGGGAGGGAAAATAGAAAGGAACTAACAAAAGGTGAAGGATTTTGTTAATTTTTCAGAATCCCCTTTGCTGTTGGGAGAGGGTTAATTCTACCAGTTACTCTGTCAAAAACTTTTATAGCTGAGAGCAAATGAAAAGGGCAAAATACAGAGCTTGTTTTGGACTTGACGACTTTCCCCTCCAGACTTGTACCAAAATGTTGTGCTGTTTGATATTAAGATTTAGTAAAGTGCTAGATGGTAAAAATAAAGTAAAAATTAAGAGAGGACCCTGACTTTATTAAACAGTGCTGCATTAAGTAAAGAGCAAAGCTGTGCTCTAATACAAGAATTCAAGGTCTCTTATCTTGGCAGCAATATCTTTTTCTTTTTGTGTTGAAACATTTTCATACACCATACACTATTTTCATGAAGTGTCTATGGCGAAATGTCATCTTTAATGGTTTTACTAGGGAGGCAATGGGTATTAAGTCAACTTAACTGTTTCAATGCATAAAGGAGGCTGCAGGCATTCGTAAGCAGTCCCGCCAGGTTCTGTCCAGCTCTATCTGCCGAAGTCTGAGGAAGCCAAGGGGACAGCCCGGCTGCACACGGACTTACTTCATACAATACATGTAAGTGCTGATTTCGTGCAAAATAAAAGCCTCAGACAATATCTCCTGAATCAAAAACTGTGAATCATGAAGACATCCTTGTCTTCTGAACTGAAGGAAATGGAGTTGAACCTGCTATAAGGTTTGCTTCATTTTACTCTCCAGTAGCCCTAAGATTTGGGCTGAGAGGAACAGAGTGAGGCCTGACATCGCGTAACTGCTGAGCTGTTTTCACAGGGGTACTTCGTGAGATACCTTGAACTCCGTTTTCATTCTTCATCTCCAAATGCCCAAACCAATGACCGCCCCCCCACCAGAGCATGACGGATACTTGGCAAATGCGCAGGGAGCGGGGCTGTTCCTCGTTGCTTACGTCCAAGCCCCCCTGGACCTAACCTGAGACGCTGGCAGTGGGGTGACGGAGGAGCCAGTAACGCCTGGTAACAGAGGTGACAGCTACATCTGAACCTTCTCACTTCTTTCATGCCACCAGCATAACATCAAAACACTAAAGCTACCCAGCCTGTTTGGGTGGTTCTCTTCATTTCATAACATTTTCCTAAAGAAGAAAATTTTTTTTTTTTTTTTAATTAACATACTATTTTGAGGGTGAAGTTCATGCCAGTTTTGGGCAACAAATTTTGTGAGCTGTGGGTTTCTCAGCCCATTCAGGCTGACCTCCATCTCTGGCGGAGGTAAGCTGAGGGAGGTGGAGGAAAAGCTTAAGTGCTATCCACGGGTTTTCATCATGTCATCATGTCTTATCCAGGTACTTTAGTTCTGGTATAACATGGTGTCTAAGTGTTGTGTGCTGCCCGCAGCGTGGGGTTAGACCCATCACAGAAAACTTATAAAATGTCTTGTTCAGGTAGTCCCAGCAACAGAAATCATTAAAAAACGCCAGCAGCTTTGATATGCTCATTTTATGCATCGTTACCTGCTGTTGCTTTACACGACAGTTGTCCTGCTGTTGGAGCACTGGGAACACCCTGGCATACAAAGAGCTTTTTTCCCTGCTCTTTGTAACATCTGAGGGGAAGAAAACTGTAACTGAGGTAGAGGAGGACCTTGCTTCTTCCTTGACTACCAGCATGCCCCACCGCTGAAGTGACGGTGGCGGTGCTAAAACTCTGCTCTTGCCGACTGTGCTTTCCAGTAGGAAATGGAACCACGTGGCAGCGAAAGCAGGCGGCATCACAAAGAGCTTTTTTCCCTGCTCTTTGTAACATCTGAGGGGAAGAAAACTGTAACTGAGGTAGAGGAGGACCTTGCTTCTTCCTTGACTACCAGCATGCCCCACCGCTGAAGTGACGGTGGCGGTGCTAAAACTCTGCTCTTGCCGACTGTGCTTTCCAGTAGGAAATGGAACCACGTGGCAGCGAAAGCAGGCGGCATCAGCAGGAGCGTGGTTCCTCGCTGGCGGAGCTTTGCCCGCCGCGGGTCCCCGGTGCTGCGGAGAGAGAGACCCAGCTCCGGCGCTGCGGCGGGCAGGTGAGGTTGGAGGCAACCGTACCGCGTCCTCGTGCTGCTTACGGGGCTGTCCTTCACTCGGCCTTTTCCGGCGGAGGTTTTCCCTCAGCCAAGTCCAACAGCAGGTGGGAGGCAGGGCACCCGAGGGGAGACCCGTACCACAAATGCGCTGCTCCCCTTGAAGCGCGCGGACGAAGAGATGCGTCAGAAACCAGTACAAACTTGAGAGTCCCGTGTGCCCCGCGGCAGAACAATGGCATTAGAATAGCAGAAAAAAAGATTGGGTCACGACATCCAGCACCTGGTGGTGCCCCCAGAGCCCTGCCCTCGCACTTGACCTCTTTGCTCCATCGGGTTACCCAGCCTGGCCGCAGGAGCAACACGGTTCTGCTTGTTCTGATCACACCGGTAAAGGTCACCGGACAAATCCACGCAATCCAAAGACGACTGACAGCTTTATCTTTTGCAGCATAACGAGGTGCCTACCACACGGAGGCAACACCTATTCGGGTCCGCGCCTGTCACTCGACGTGCTTTCTTACAAAAAAATTTTAAAACCTGTGTGTGCCTTCTAAAAGATGGGTACGTTTTTCCTCTAGCATAATCGTGGAGAATAAATGTTCAGCCTGAGCTAGTGCTGAAAAGAGCACTAACACTGTGGACTTATTCTGCCAAGAAGCCTCTCTTCTTCCTCCCTGCTCCTTGCCCTAGTTCACCTTTGGGACATTTCTATTAGGTTTGCTGTCTCCCATTACAGTCTTTTAAAGCGTGTGGTCTGTATTCATGCGAGCTCCGTTGCTGCACACCCATCACATAAAGCTGATTAATTCACCCTTTCTGAAATTATGCACGCTGCATCAATATGATATCCAGTGTTTCACCCCTTAAATAGTGTTTTAAAAAAGGTCACATTACATTCTTCCATTAACAGTACTTTAGAAACACTGAAAAAAAACCCCACGCTTACTGAAAATGTCAGGGATCTCATCCAAGTGGCCTGAGCTCACAAGCCTGAGTTTAGAAACGAATTAATCTCTGAATAATTTCAGTGTTTTAAGTATTCATATTTATTATTTAAGGTTCAGCACGATTCAGATCCACTTTTACAGAGTTGATGTAGTTGAGTCCCAGGAGCGCCTGTGCCCGGTCAGTGCGCACAAGCGATCAGAAAGGCAGGGAGAGGCAGAAGCACTCCAAAGCAAAACTAAGGAAGGAATCAGCACTATGTGCCTTTGCAGATAAATTGTAGAAATGGCATAAAAAATCCAGAGATAAGGCTGGAGGGGGCTGGCAGAATAGGGAAAAGAAAAAAAGCCAAGGCAAAAGAAAAGGAAAGGCAGAGGAAAAATAAGATTATGCAAGTATTCCCCAGTGCCCGCTCAGATTTTAGGACTACCTTTCTGGCTGGAGGCACCCACACGTGCCCCTGGGACTTCGAGAATGTTGCCCCTCGTCCTGGTTTTAGCTGGGGTAGAGATAATTTTCTTCCTAGTAGCTGGTGGTATGGTGCTGTGTTTTGGATTTAGTATGAGAATAAAGTTGCTTGATAACACGCTGATGTTTCAGTTGTTGCTAAGAGGTGCTTACACTAGTCAAGGACTCTTTGGCTTCTCATGCCCCCCCCAGCAAGAAGCTGGGAGGGGGCACAGCCAGGACAGTTGCCCCAAACTGGCCAAAGGGATATTCCGTACCATGTGACGTCATGCTCAGTATATAAACTGGAGGAGTTGTTGGCCGGGGGCACCGCGGCTCGGGAACTGGCTGGGCATCCGTCAACGGGTGGTGAGCAATTGTGCTGTGCCTCACTTGTTTTGTATAGCCTACTGCTACTACTCTTGGATATTATTAGTATTAGTATTAGTCTTTTCTCTTGCCTTGCTGTCCTATTAAACTGTCTTCATCTCTACCCATGAGTTTTACCTTTTTTTCGATTCTCCTCCCCATCCCGTTGGCAGGAGTTGCCAGCTGGGGCTAAGCCACGACGCCCCTAAGAGTCAAATCTCTGTCGTGCTGCTCTTCTTGCCGCCCCTCTTCCCCTCGGCTCGTCCCGCCTGCAAGCGTTACGCTGCACTCTCCGACGCAGCGGTTCTCTTTCCACTCCAACCTCTCCGTCCTGGCTGCCGGAAAGGGCCAGGGACTATACCAAACTCACGACGTTTCTTCGTACGGCCACAGCTGCGCTACCTCAGCCATACGTCAAAGTTTTACCAGGCGGATTCGTTAGAAAGGTGACTTATTTACAACTGCAAAAGTATACAAAAAGAACAATAATGAGCCTACTTAATGATCATGAAACAGACTTAATGCCATTTAATTACTGCACCTGTACCAAAAGGCAGAAGGAAAAATATAATTAAACTCCAGAATTAGAAAGAGGGGGAAAAACAGTCTAATAATAGCTGCTTCACCAATAAACCTAAAGGTTATAAGTGGAATTCCCAGAATTTCAAAGTCAAAATAAATTTGTAAAAGTGAAAAGGTTAGAGGCAGAAAAAATAATAATCAGGCAGCAAAAGGTAAATAATCCGTTAATCATGCACATCTGCTGAA
>NW_010561369.1:21073-32115 GCF_000687285.1 Phaethon lepturus | reverse complement strand
TTGGTTGTCCTGCACATGTCCTGTGAGCACTGATTTTGTAGTCCCCAAGGCTTTACTTATTATTATATTCTGCAAGAGTTTCCAAAGTAAGTAGCATCTTTTGGGAATGCTAGAGGACTGCAAGATACCTGGACTTATACCATAGAAACATAGAATAGTTTGGGTTGGAAGGGACCTATAAAGTTCATCTAGTCCAACCCCCTGCAGTGAGCAGGGACATCTTCAACTAGAGCAGGTTGCTCAGCGCCCCGTCCAACCTGACCTGGGATGTTTCCAGGGATGGGGCATTGACCACCTCTCTGGGCAACCTGGGCCACGGTTTCACCACCCTCATTCTGAAAAATGTCTTCCTTTTATCTAGTCTAAATCTGCCCTCTTTTAGTTTAAAACCATTATCCCTTGTCCTATCACAACAGGACCTGCTAAAAAGTCTGTCCCCATCTTTCTCATAAGACCCCTTTAAGCCCTGTCAGGCTGCAGTAAGGTCTCCCTGGATCCTTCTCTTCTCCAGGCTGAGCCCCCCCAGCTCTCCCAGCCTGTCCTCCCAGCAGAGCTGTTCCAGCCCTCGGAGCGTTGCTGGGGCCTCCTCTGGCCCCGCTCCAGCAGGTCCATGTCTCTCCTGTGCCGAGGGCTCCAGAGCTGGACGCAGTCCTGCAGGGGGGTCTCCCCAGAGCGGGGCAGAGGGGCAGAATCCCCTCTCTCACCCCTTTAGCACCAGGACTGCCTCAAGGCTTCTCACCTCTGCTGTGAGAAGAGGGAATGTCTCAATACAAATCTTTTATACTGTTTCCTTGTGGTTCTGGACACCTTCATGGTGGACAAATTAGCTGATTTGCATCTACTGTATCCCTTAGTTGTGATCATCTCATCAATTTGAACATATTCTTCCATCACACCATGACCACTGAACTTCTGAACAATTTGCGAGATATGTTATTCCAGATAAAAATTTCAGTAAATTGAACAGTTTTTCACTGGCATTTAAAGGAGTAAGAAGACACCTGATGTTCATTATATTTTATCATTACCAGTCTTGTCTGGACATAAAAAGCTCTATAAACAATGGACAGTCTGTGGATTATCTTAGCTAATGTATCATCATTACTTCAGCCTTAGTCCTCTACCATCAGTGATAAGTAGGTCTCCAGGAAGAAACAAAATACAGTGCCAGAAATTAAAACAAAAGTTTCTGAAAGCCAAAGCAATTTGAGGATCAATATAAAAAAAAAAAATCACTAGAAAGAGGAGACAGCTGTAGGGCTCAGCTGGTCACACCTGAATCTCATGAAAGAGATGATGGAAGAGGATACTGGTCAAGTAAAGAATGCTTAACTAGCTTATTGTAACAGGAAGTACTAAGGGACGAGAACAATGCAAATGTAAACCCATTCCATACAAAGAGGACTAAGGTGAAATCAGGGAGTTACAGGTTTGCAATAAAGTTTGATTTTGACAGTAGATAAGGTCTTGGAGACATTAGTAGAGGATGAGATCACAGAACATCTGGAAAAATACGAGCTGATATAAAGGAATCGGGATAGTTTCTGGGACAGAAAATCATGTCTGACAAATGTGGTGGAATTTTTGGAGGCAAAATGGAGGACAGATGAGAAGTGACATGGTGAGTTGTAAGTGCCTCGCTTTTCGTGAAGGTCCTTACCACTTTGCCAACCAGTGGATATAACTATGTATGCTGAATGGTGGTGCACATCTTCATTAGATAAATAGAAATCTCTACACAGTGATCAAGAGTAGACCAAAATGGCAAAAGTGATGGATTAAAAGGAAAGGGTTGTTTATGGAACAACTTAGTTTGACTATGCTGTTTCCTGCATCTTGTTCCTGAATAATGCTCAGGTAGCAAAGCTGACAGACTAAAACTGGGGAGCAATAATCAGAGACTAGATCACTGACTGAATGCTCCTTTCCATTCTATTTTGTATATTCATGCTTTCGAATTAGCTATTTGCCCTTTCCTTTGTATTTCTAACATGCGTAAATATTCTTGTTGCTCGGGCCTGGGATAGTCTGTTGCTTTGAGTTGAGGCCTTTAAGCAGCCTGAAAGCTGGTTTTTTCGTGGTGACTCACAGGGGCTGTTTACACAACAGGCAGCAGCTACCTGCGTAGTTGTGGCGAAACTGCTGCTTAGTTATGTAGAGACAGTAGCTCAGATCCAGGATCCTGTAGGACCTGGGTGGTGTGGAGCCCAAATTTCAGTCAGCTCAGTCTGTGTATTGCCTGATGAAAAATTCAGGTACCTACCTCTAAGAGGTGTACATAAAAGAACCATCTGAAATTTCTGCATAGCTAATGGAGAGAGACAACTACTGCTAAAGACCTACGGAGGACAACCCATTTTTCTTAACTGTGCATCTCTTCACCTGAGAGTGCAAAGAAGTAGAAGTAAAGTATAAGGGATGGCAACTGTGTAGGATCCAGTCCACCCACCATGTTCTCATGAGGAATGAAAAATGAAAAGAAGCCATGTGCCCAAATTCTATATAATAATGACATCATGTCTGACAGAGTCCCCAAGACCCTGGTCCTGGGGTCTATACAGCCTCGAGGATGTTTGACTCTCCATTGCCCACACGGGTTCCCTAATCACAAAGTCAAGGTCAGGCATAGTGCGGTCTTCCGGTCTTCCTTTCCTCTATGAAGCTAAACTAGCATGTGTGCTGGAATACACCAGTTGCATAATGATACAAGAAGCAGGATCTGACATCCCTGCTCTTTCTTTAACCACTAGACTTGCTTTTTTGTTTTTGTTTCTTTTTTGTGTCTGTCTCCTGCTCCACAATTGACCAGAAAAAAAAATGGTTTGTGGTGTCTTGGACAAAATGTTGTGGAAAATGTGAGTTCACTTTCCCTGGAGACAGTATCTTCCAGTTTCTACAGCTTTTTAAACTGTTAGGAGGAAGGTGGATACTGACACATCATTCTCCTCGCTATCTCTGACTTTAAAGCCTTCTCTGGAAGGCTTAGGTGGAAACAAAGTGGTGTAGGCTTAGGAAAGGTTAGAGCTTTGATCACAGTGGAATTTGACTGATGCAGTTAAGTGTCCAGGAGAATTTCTGATTTAATAAAGATGCATTTAATGAACTTATGGGCCTGTATAAGGAGCAGTCCAGGAAAATATATGGACTGGTTTGTTGTCTGTTACAAAAGTGGGATTTAAGTTGGCTGGATTTCGTTTCAGGATGACTAGCGCTGCTTCTCAGCTAGCCAGCTGTCCTGGGTTCAACTCTGGCCTAATACAACTATAATACCTTCATTTTTGGAAATAGCTCATGTGATTATTTCCCAGATATTTCTTCTCTGTGCTGCTTTGCATACTACTGACAAGCTTTGAATTGTTCACTAATTCTTGTGCTCATTCTCTGTATATAGCGTGTAAGTTTGGCACACACTGGTCAGGTTCTAGTGAGACTAAATGAAAACAGGTGTTCCTGAGGGTCTATCTGCATCCTTTGCAATAATAAAATCTTGCAAAGGATGTTAATCAGCCCATGGAGGCACATGGACTGATTTCTTTTACCTCACCTGTTCATTTCAGTGTCTGTAATGTCACAAAATCAGCTTATCCTGTGGTTTTCCAACTAATTCTTTTATTTGTTCAAGGTGGAAATAACACAAAATAAGAATTAGCTGCAAAGTGAGAATATTTCTACCCACAGGATTACATAAAGTATAAAAGGCATTTGAAAATTAAAATCTAAAATTTTCTCTGAAGTAGCCTGAAAGGAGTCTTGTGGATCATCAAATCCAACCACATGCTACTTCAGCCTCCCACGTAACATAATCTGTTCATAAATTTAGTGTGCTCCTTATAAAAGTAGTTAGGTTTCTTTCCATAACTACTCCTATGGGAAGGTTGCTTCAAAACCTCACTCTCATGACAGTTTGAAACTATCTTCTAATGTCCATCTGAATTTTATTCGTGGCCAGTTAATACCCATTTGTCCTTATGCCAAAATCATCCTGTATAGTCATATCATCTTTCAGCTTCTGTTCTGATAATTAAAATAAAACAAACCTCTCCTCTCATGAATGAAGTTTCACATTCTTTAGATGGTCCCAGTGTCCTTCTCTGCACCATCCTTATTTCCAGTTGATCTTTCTTGATCACAGGTGACCTGAATTGTGACTACTCTTCCAGAAGTGAATAGTTTTGCACCTCTGCAATTGTAGTCACCAAGCCTACAGTTTCCAATTTGATTCAACTGAGTGAAGACATGTCAAAAATATTCTGATTTTAGAAAGCCTAGTTTGTGTAATGAAAACAATTCCCAGTATGTTGCCACAGTGCTTTCAGCTTCATCTAGATGAGAGACAGGCTTAAAAAATTGTAATAAAAGATATCCTCTTCCATCAAGTTCTCATCAATCTACATTAGGATTAAAATGTCTTTGTCTTTGATTTAGCTAGAATGCAAATTGCATGTTTGCATCTGAACTATGTAAGAGTTATGGCTCAGAGACACAAACAAGTTACCATGCTTTTGCAAGCTACCATGTGCCAGCTGAGCTGCCGCAGGTGACTGTATTTGTTGCAAACAAGATATAATGCAACACAGTTTAGCTTGCAGTGAAAGAGGTTGAAGCTCTGCTGTGTAAGCTATTGGATGCCTTGGATGAGGATTGGAAGTCATCTCTACAAAATGACTAACTTTAATATCTACAAAATGACTAGCTCCAAAGACACCCATATTTAGTGCTCATATGTATCTAAGCTTCTGTTACAGTCAAGGTGCGTCTGCTCAATCATAAAGAGATGGAGCAGACAACATTTTAAGCTGGACCCTTATCTACTAGTCAAGTGGGCTGTCTTGGTAGTCAATAGAGAGAGAGAGTCAATTGCAGATAACATCTTATACCACTTATCTTCAGATACCTGGGTTAGAATCTGCACCGTAACTTGGTACAATGCAACAGTCCATGTGTTTTTGGTGGAGCTGAACCTGATATATGGATCAAGGGTCAGCTGCAGTAATAACTTCTTCAAATACTTTTAACACGTGTGCTGTGTCTAGGTAGTGGCTACAGACAAAATATTGCAAAAAAATTCCTTTCTACATTTTTTTTGAGACCAAGTGATGACAAGTTCTCTTTGACTGTGTGTTTACTGATGCAGTGTGCTGGATGGAGACTCTGGATACTTCTAGTAACTACATGTAGGTGTTGGAGTTCCCACTGTAGTTAGAGGGCACAGGGTTGATGTGGTCAGTTTAACCAGTAGAGTCCAGTAAATGCTTCGGCTCATACTAAATATATACATATTATGTGCTTCAGCTGTCTAGTGCCACCTGAGGTATCCTAAAGTATCTCATTAGTGTCATCCCAAAGTCTCTCACACGCTGGTCCAGCAGGTCCCATGTCCTGTTTATCAGCCCTTTTGTATTTCTCTTGGCTAGCCAAGGCATTCCATGCTGTGAAATACATCTCCATGATCTATAACATGATCTTAGAGACCTACTTGCAGGTGCTTGTATTTATCTTAATCTCAGAATTAGTCTCACCCTGTGGATATACTCAGTGTCTATCGCAAGCAGACCTTGCTCTGCTTCTACATGAGTGATGGAGACCTCCACTGAGCCAGGGACTTTGGAGTAAAACACAGGAAGGATTGTCTGGGAAGATATCCCTATGCTTCACTCCGTATCTGGAGGGAGCTTACTCTAGGGATTCCTCTGACAAGTAGTACTTCCAAGCAAGCCCACATCCTTTATTAAGCAGTAGAGGTCCTGGATGCCCTCAGAGTTCCCAGCCATTCTCTCATTGCCTTGCACCAAAGGACAGGGACATACTGACACTTCTTGCCCCTCAGAGCAATTTCCGAGCAGGTGTTGTGCGTAAATGTTCTTTTTCTTTGCCATACTTGTGGTCCCTTGAAAGAGTCATCCTAAGCCTTTAATCCAAGTCAAGCCACAGGCCAGAGTTGAGAAATGGTTTATAGCTGCAATATGTTTTCCCTGTATGCTTCAAGTAAAGAAAAAAGCAAACCCAAGAAAACACTCTTCTACCTTCCCACCCTTTTCTACAAATTCTTTTCTCATTTTCAAAATGGTTTGATTTGATTTCCTTGAAATATTGCAACACACACAAAAAAATTGCTCCCCAGCTGAGAACTTTTTATATCAAGTTTCAGCCCTTCTGTTATTGCGTATTTTTTTTCAGGAAAAGTTACAAAACCCTGAAAACAGGAGGGTTTATAATGAAAGTACTGGCAGGGCCTTAGCTGTAGCATTTCCAGATGTGCTGTTGCAATTAGAGCTGGGCAAATAGAGTTGGATAAAATCAGAAGTGACCCAAAGTCTTTGTCAAAGCCTTGAACTGAACCTGAAAGTATTTAGGGGGTTGAAAACGTTTGGTTGAGTTTTCCTCTGTGTTTTGAGGGGGTGCTATATCCCATCTTGAGATGGAATTGAACACGAAGAACGTTTTTGCGGTGTGGCACAGCATTTCTGTTTTGTCACAGGTAAAATGGGAAGTACAGAGGCACTCAAAAACAAGGCACTCACTTCCTTCTCCCACATCTCCAATATTGAAGTAAGCAGCTCCTTGCCTCAAACACCTTCAGACTTTGGAAACCTTCTAGCAGCTTTCTAGCTGTGTAATAAGCCAAAACAAAACTCTTGGATTTGCATAATTTGAGAGTTTGCATCCAAATTTGACTCTGAATTAAAGTTCTGCAGTACAAGCTCATCTCACAATAAGTGGAGGATCCTATTATGGCTTCAGATATGCACAAACACACATCTCGGTTAAGGATACAGGAGTCCCAAGTGTGTATCCACAGCAACTGATTTTTTTATTTTCCTTGGTTTTTCTCTTCCTTGTTTGAGTCTGGAAAAGAAAGGGATAGTAGGAGAAATCAATATCTTCCCGGAAGGAGCTCTGGGGTTACTGCAGTGGGTTTGCTGCTCTGCAGTTCATACAGACATGTAGCACGGGAACTCCAGAGAGGTGAGGGTAACCTGATGGAGCAGAGCTTGTCTGTGCCCTTTGGGATAGAGGCACAGTCTCTCACACGGGCTTTGTGTGTTAAGCTTTGCAGGAAGCAAGAAAACCAAGCCAATTAGTGTCAGAGGTGACGATAATAGTTGGGGAGAGCCAAACGATCTTCAAACCTGTGGTCAAAAACAGAGGAGGTTTCACATACCTGGGTTTGTTTTTCCATGCTGTCATCTTGACTTGAAGTTTGAATCCCCTGCTTAGATTTCCAGCAGGACTCTTGCTTTGTGTCACATCTTTCACACAGTGAGGAAAACAAATCCCAGCATGTTTTTGAGTTTCCCGAGTATTGTGTGGCATGCTACGCTTGATATCCATTTTGAATCCATGTCTCTGCTCAGCTAAGGTTTCTTATTTTCTTCTAACACCCAGTGGCCCCCCTCTGCCATTGTTGAATAGCTGTATATATTAAAAACCAAATTAGAGAGTAAGAGCTCTCCAAGAACACCCAGGTGCTGAGGAAGTTATATTTGTGCCTCCAGAGGTGGCACGTTTTCCCCCTCAGATGATACCTGATCTAGTGTTATGGTATCGTGTTAACTGAGCATTATCGTGCTCGGAAGCGCCACAGCTCAGATGAGACGTAAATCTGAGGTCCTGCCTGCTTGCAGTGAGCACTTTAACCGACGGGGAATTTGAGGGGAAGGCAGTAGGGATGACAAGGAATGGAGGGGAACATGGATTTCTCTTACTGTGGGCTGCCCTTTACCAGGATTCATTAGGAAGGTTTTTTCCCTTTTTACAGATGTCTCAAAAATACTGCTCGCCAACCTCATGCTCAAAACCTGTGCTAAACATAAAATACTCTGCTGCTTCTGTGATATCTTCTCAGTTGTGATTATGAGACTATAAATGGGAGTGAGAGCTGAAAGCCGTTGGGCCTCTCGCTTCCCAGCACACGCAAAGCATGGTAGCATGATACCTGTCTTACACTCTCTTGTGGCAATCAGAGTAACGGGGCCCTGGGACCTCCCGAATCTGCCTTTCACGGTGACATGGCACTAGCTCCCATCTCCACGTCTTCAAAGATGCCCCAGCTTGGCAGCTCAGGTCCTCAGTGCTGGGGAGGGCTTGCTTTTGTTCGCAACATTCTGCCGTGCAGAGCTGACAAAGAAGTTGCATGCCTCCAGATATGTGGAAAAAAAACACAAATCCTCTAGGATTTATTTCTGGACAGCATTTATCAAACCAAGGAGAAAGCTGGATCTTTGGATCCCTGCCATTTGAAAGCTCTGAAGATTATTTCTGGTTACTGAAGTTTGACCTCTGCATTTCAAGTTGGAGCCTATACTCCCTGGCCTAAATCTAAACCAGTCTGTAGCGTAGCTGTGGTTTTCTTCCAGGGTCAGCAATGGCTTAAATCCATGCCCAGATCAGTAAATTGGAAATGGCAGAAGAAGATTCTAGGGTGGTGGCCTGAGAGGAAGATGAATACATCAATCCCAGATAATTAGTGCTCTTTTTTAAAACTTTAGTATGTCTTGAACCTGTTTTCAAGTATTCGTATTTTTCATGTATTTGGCTGGAGGTAACGCTACATGATTAAAATGGTTCCCTTCAGCTTTAAAAATCTATGAAGGGTTTGCAAAATTGGTTAGCTATGTTTGAAGAGTGCTTTGGAAATCTCAGGGGAAAAATATTGCAGCATAGAAAACCAGTTGTGTTTATTCAGGATATAATGAACGGATAGTATGAATACTTTGCAGTATAAGATCAAATCCCTGTGTTTGGGTAGCATTGCATATTCTATTTAAAATACTTTTTTTTTTTTAATTTAGGTTTTATTTTTTTCCTTGCCATAATCATCTGGGTTGAATTAGAGTAAAGTAAAGGGAAGAGATGAGTAATGACAATTAGCCGGTCATCTGTCCACTCCCAAATGCAAACCAGGATTAACTGCAAACTTTCTAGCAATTTCAAACCTGTTTCATGATTCAGGTCATTAACGAGTACATTGTAGAGCCAGATCAGATACTTGAGTAAAGCTACTAGATCTATTTTTCCACTTCGACTGTGACTATTACTAACTGCTTTGTGAGTATGAGCAGGAGCATACCCCATTTACTGTAGTCCTATCTACATCATGTTTCTTTAGGTTGTTCATGAGAAGCTTGTATAAGACAATGTCAAAAACCTTTTTAAAGTCTAGATATGACATACAGATTTTTAGCCTATTATAAATGGTTATTTAATCGTTTGGCTTGATTTACACTTGCAAATTCATCTCAGATAGGTTTTGTAATTTTCTGTGCTTTTACAAATTGAGATACAAAGCTTTTTAGTCGTCATTATAATAAAGAAAAAAATATTTAAGATTCCAGTCATTGTCCTGGGAATTGATGTTGAGCCAGCTGATACACAAGTGTCAAAGTCTTCTTTTTCCTCCCTTTTTCAAAGATAGACACTGAATTTGATCTAGTTGTCTGTAATCTCACCTGTGTTTCAGGAGGTATTGGAGATAGTACCTAGTAGCTTTTATCTCACACTTTATTACTCTTGAACATTCTGGAATGAACTGGACAAATTGTCTTGCCTATTATAGCTGTGCTAAATTTTATTTCTTGGGAACCAAAACCAAAATTAATCTCTGTATAATAAAATAATAACAACAACAACAGATAACATTGTTGGTGCTTTCTGCTTTTCGTGTTCTTTATATATTTTAGTAGATTATTATCCTAATAGTGCTTGCTAAGTAGAAAAGTAGTATCATCAAACAGTGATCTGATTTGTTCCTTCTCACAGGAAGAGAGACGAAGCTTAGAATAGGCTTTCAAAGTGCCTGCATTTTCTCCCAAAATAGTTGTATTGAACTGTTTTATTTGAGGCAAAAGTGCTCAGCATTAAGTTAATGGCCCCTGCTGAAGTCAGCTGCATCATCAGCAATGCTGAGTGCATTCAAAGTCTTGACCCTTGAATTTGGTGGTTTTATACCTATATAGTACGTACATACATATATACCATGTCAAAAAGTAGGATTTATGCCTTTTACTTCTCTGGACTCATGACATTGGTATCTGTGGTCCATTTCCTATAGGCAAGATGATGCAATCACCTTGTTTTGTAAGTAAGGGAATTTAATAATACGGGTATGACCAGAGTGCCACAGTTAATCTCAGGGTCAGAGCGTGTGCTAGTTTGCCAGGAGGTAAAGTGGATCCAGGCTTTTGCTCTTGCAGAATGATAGGGAAATGTCAGAGACTTTGAACTTTGGGTTTGGCTAAGCAAAGGAAGTTGTCCCAAACTGCATGTTGGACCTGGAGTATCAGATGAGTATCATATGATCTGGCCAACGGACTCCTGGACAACTTCTTCCTCTAATGCTACCCAGCGCTCTCACTTGCCTATTGTGGGCTGCCAATAACTGAGCAAGCAACTGCTCAGACTTTCAGGAATTTCCCATTGCTGGACTGAAAGAGCTGCGTGAACAATCTCCCTTCTTGTACAACTCAGTGTCAGGCCTTGAGATCGACAGCTACGAAGATATGTGCTAGTGCTTATCAGATGCACATATGGAATCATAAAAGAAAACCCTAGAGGTAAAGACATCCCAAGTAATTTAAAGCTAGCCCCTGACTTCCTAGGATGCCAAGCATCTTTACAACAGGCAAGGTGAGTATCTGATAACCTCTAACCTGTCAGAAGTCTGGATATGTGTTGAACCAACAGTTGCTTCTCTGATTTGTATTACCTCAAAACTTCATTTTCCAGTTTTCCTAAAGCAATACAAAAAAGGCCAAACTCAACAGTTTTGTAATTATTCTTTTTTTTGTTTGTTTTTGTTCTACTCCTCAGGACTTGTACGTTCATGCTAGTATATCACTGTGCTAAGCACTGTACAAACATGGAGCAGAAAGACAAAGCCATCCATTGGAAGCTTATCTAAATACAGGAGAAGAGATGACAGATGGAGAGAGGTGGGGAACAAAAGGAAGCAGTGACACCATGGTGAGAAGACTGTAAATTCAGAGAGATATGGACTGGATAAATGGGCTGCAAGGTAGGTGGAAAACTGAGAGGACCACGGG
>NW_010561369.1:11075-21042 GCF_000687285.1 Phaethon lepturus | reverse complement strand
ACATCAGCGGGAAGTGCAACTGGTGACCAGTTGCTAGCAGTTTTCTTCAGGAGTCCATAGTAGGACTGATACTTTTGAACATCTTTGTTAATGACTTTGAAGGTGGGACAGAAAGCACCTCAGCAAGATCATGGATAACATGAAACTAAGGAAAGTGACTGATATCATGGAAGGCAGGGATGCCATTCAGTAGCACCTTGACAGGCTAGACAACAAGTTACATTTGAGTCAGTGATGTACCCTTCCAGCAAGGGTCTCTTCCAACCTACACTACTCTGTGACAACGGTCAGCACAGTAGGCTGCTGCAGCATGAAATCTTGGAAAGCTTTCTTTCTCGCCCCCCCAGAATCAACCTGAAGGAATGGTTGGATAAGGAATTTATTGTTTCATGAGAGTTTGGGTCTAAATATACATTGAAGATGAGGGATGGGAACATACTCGTTCCGCATTGTCTCTTCCCTGTGGAAATCCTGAAGAACAGCTCAACATAAATGATCTTCTGGTATGAAGTGATCTTCAGGACTTTGTTTGGTTATTCCTGCACTGAGCCCAAACTTTCGTGGTTGGGAGTCGTTTACCACTGGGAGTCACGGGTGACTTTGAAAGGAGAAGTGAAGGGACAATGACAAAGTCTGTTGTCAACATAACAAAATTTCTTAACAGTCCAGCATATAGATGAACCTGGAAACAAATGTTGCTCATCCTTTCTACTTTTGCTTGCAATAGTTTTCCCTTGAAGTGAGGATGAACTGAAATATTTTGCAGACTTTAATGGCTTCTAAGGTATATAGATGTTAGTGACAGGAACTAGGCAATAAAAACTGTACTCTCTAGTGCATAGTTACGTTAAAAATGTTGCTGTTTGTGAGGGCAATAATATTTTTTCTAAATACAAGCAAAGACTTTAACACTTGTGAATGGAGTGGCAGCACATGGGGATTATGAGTATGGAGAGTGGAATTTGCAGTGGAAATCTTGCCTGAGATAGATACAGTTCGAAGACCTGCCTACTTGTTGATCAAGTAGCTTCTCGTATTTCCTACCACGCTAGCCCAGACTGACTGCAATCTTGTCCATTAACTCAGCAGCTACTTTGCTGAAGGGGAAACATGATAAGGGCAGGATTTCAAATGGTTTCAAGGTGCTGGTGACTTTTACAAACTGCAGAGGCACCTTTTAGTGGTTAAAGGACGTGTTTATTTCTTGCAGTATTGGTTTGATTAAAACAGTTCCTCTTGCAAGTATGTAAAAGGTGGCTTTAAAACAGTGCCTGAACACCTGCAGGTCTAGAGCCAGTCGGGTTGATTTCAGCTGCCTTTTCGAGGTCTGTTGAGCAAATTCAGGCTCTGTGTATGTGTGTGTACTTGCAATACTTATGGATGCATTAGTTAGGATATGTACCACTACTTCCAAGTTGACTGAGCTCTAAGGACTTGCTTTCTAGTGCTTATAATACTGTTATACTTCACCTCTTGGAACTGAAATTTTGCAATCTCTTTTTTACAGTTTAGCAAAAATAGCTCTAGTATTTCTGAGAGCAAAGCTGCCACTGGGAGAAGGGAGAAGAGGTGGGAGGAGGGGGGGAGTTGTATTTTGTGTGTGTGAAATTCATGCTTGGCAAAGAGGCTTCCATGTTAAACTGAAAAGGGAACATAATCTGGGACTGAGTGAAAAAATGAAGAACAGATTAGTACAAGCGTCCTAGATATGGAAAAACACTGAGTGTGCAAACCAGTGGGGTCTGGGGTGAAGACAAGGGAGGAATGGATGTTTTAGGAGGGGAAAATAAAAAAGACATATAGGTAAAGGAGCTGAGAGAGGAAATTCCAAGCCTCATCGCTTGAAGAAGACTTAGGGGACGTGGGAAACAGGACCTCTGGGAACAGGACTGTAAGGACTGCCAGGAGATCAGGAGCAAGATCCCTGACAGGAAGATACAAACGGCTTGAGACTGTGACAAAAATTATTGAGAGTGGAGATTGGTACTGCCCAGAGGACATATATGAGACAAGTAATCAGGGATGAGAAAAGGGTCGGCGTGGGTGTGTCATGGAGGATGTGGGTCTGCTTAGTGCGCTTAGGACGTCGAGGCCCATGCCTTCATCTGAGGATGTCATGGTTGCATGTATGAGCCATACTGTCATGGCTGATAACTCTCAGCCTTCAGAGGCCCCTCAGGGTTACTCACAGCAAAGAGCGAGGCAGCCTGAGCCTGAATTGGAATTAATTTCATCTGCCTGTATAGCTTCACCATGTAGATGTCGGCATCTCAGCCAAGTTCCCATTACAGCCCTGGGCATTAAAATAGGTGACTGAAAGTCATATCTTATCTGAAGTTGGTCATCAGCCACCGTAAGTCTTTCTCCATGTTAGGTGGTGATCTTTGGTGGGACTTGCTATCAACTGTTGCTGAGGACGGTGCCAGGAGACTGCATCATGCTGATGGCAACATCTTCAGATGATACTGCATGGTCAAATTTCTGGCTCGTATCTAGCCAATAAATAGCTTTGAGAATGACAGACAGCAGCTTCCTATGTTGAAGAAAAATCCTCGAAGTCACAAATCCTGCCAGAATATGTTTAAAACCGGTTTTAAAATAAGAATAAAGCCACTGGATGATGGTGAGCTGAACTGGATTCTGAGTTCTTCAGGTGAGATCAGCTTGATTTTGCTGTTGAAATGCCTCCTGCTCACAGACAACCCATATAAAATTTGAATCTGGTAAAAGTATAAAACAAGCTGTGTGGATGACACTTGCCCAGGTGCTGACAACCCTTTTGATGTAGAAATCTTCTGTTCTGCTTCCATCAACTGCATCGCCCCTCTAGATACTGGGTTGTACAACATCGGCCTTTATCCTGGATCCGCTTAACAGGCTGGGCTTTATAAACCTTTGTTGCAAGGTCACAGCTGGTACTGAAGGATGCTCTGGTGTTGCTAATCATGTCCACAATGTACTCCACTAAGGTGCTCCGTGAGTTAATGTCGCACTAAGCTGCTGCATTAGAAGATTGCGTGGTGTCATACACCTTCTGTGATGGTTTTAGGAATGAGATGTTTGTATTGTTGCTGTGCGCAACATTTTGTGGTGTTCTGTATGATTTTTAGGACGTCGATTAATAATGTGTTACAAAGGGAATAATAAATGCATGTTAGTTCTTTGATCCATGAAACAATTGCGTCTGGCCCAGGAATCTTTGAAAAGGTCTAACTGTGCAACAGATCATGGGTTAGTGCTGTCTGGGTTGCAACAAGCCCACAAAGTGCAAAGATAGGCAGAAGTGCCAGGTAGGGCAGAACACCATGGGAATGTGTATGTGTATTGCCAAATCTCCTCAAATATATCAAGAAGAGCTAGAAACTTAAACAGTATCAAGGCAAGTCTTGGTTCAGTGCTCAGCCCACCGGTTCGCACTCAGATTTGTGTTCAAAACATCAAACCAAAGAGTTTTTCAGCTTGTCACACTAAGCCAGCTTTCGTCCTCTTCCCAACAATTTCAGCAGTTAAGCCAAAACGATCAGCTGCAGCATCCTTTGCTGTTGAGACCTCCTTCTCCTCTCACCATGTCTTCCTTGCCCGTATAAAACCCTACGTCCGAGGCCTGACTGGAAACATACGGCGCAATCGCATGTACACATGAATTTAGCACAAGAATGAAGATCACAAACAAGGCCAGGCTGACTGTCTTACCCATTTGCATACCTTTCACTTAGATTCCCCAAATTTCCCATCAGAACCGAGATGATGCTTGGAGCTGTATAAATGCATGGGAAGAGAGACTCTGCGACCCAAGGACTGCTGGTGTAAAGATACCAGGCAGATGGAAAAAGAAGGTGACCCTGGAGTCCCTCTCATTTCACCCCACTCAGGCTACCAACTGCTCACTGCGTCCCTGTACTTTCCCTGTTAGTGTCTCTCGGTCTCTTGCATCACATTGCGTGTTATTTGGGGCAAGGACTATTTCTCTGTCCAGTGTTTGCACAACTCCTGTCGTAACAGCGTTCTGGTTCGGGTGTGAGGCTGCTAAGAGCAGTAACAATACTACCAATAGTGATAATTATCCTGTTTTCCAATTTTGCGCTTTAACCTTGAAGTCATCTTTCTGGGCTCGGTTAATATTTGTGGGAGCTCAGTTATTTTAAAAAAAATTAATCCCAGACAAATTGGCCCTTTTCCTATTTGCTTCGTACAGACAATGATTAGCTCACAAATCATTTGATCAGACAACCTGCTTCACGAGTTCCAAGAAGAAGCCAAGACCCACTGAACATGTTATTGGGCCAAACACTATTTCCACCATGGATTCATGGGTAAGCTAGAAATTTTTCTACTCATGTACTGAAAACCTGAGGGTGGCCATAGAAATTGCCATTATTTTCATCAGATTCCAGTGGCTTCAGCATCTGCAGACAAATTAATTTGGCCAAACTGCAAAAAGGAAAAGGGTGTGGGGAAAGGAAATAATAATTGCTACAGCTATCAATGTCTCTGCCATCTGCACGCTGGAGCTGCTCCAAATAACTTCGCCTCTCTTGGAAGTCACTGTTTACTCCAGTTGCTTTGTACTGAGCTAATGGCTCCAATAAATTCAATGCCATTCCCGGGGCTCAGGGTGGCTGTCATCTGAGTTTATGAATGTGAGATTTGTTTGGCTCTCCCCACCCCCGTGAGTGATTTGGGTTAGAAAGTGCGATTATATTTGGGCAGAGGGAGAGGGATGCTGCGAGAAGGCAAACTGAACAGACATTGTGAATATTTATTTTTTTTAGATGGAAGGCAGTTGTATTTATGTGCAGTTGTAAAACAGAAAAGATATTGGGTTCTGGTGCAGGAATTATATACTAACTCCAAAAAAATGTATACAGTGAGAGCTTATAATAGAAACTTATTCCAGCAGAATCATTTTTTTCAACAAACATGTAGATTGGCATGTGGAGCATGCTGTGCTGAAGAGATCGAAGCTTGATTGTGGTTTCATATCTGTCATTCCTGAGTGAACAGAGAACTGTGGTCCTTATTCATAGTATTTCGGGGTGGGGGTAAGAGAGGGGACGCTGCCATGCAGGATGGTTCTTGGTTTTGCAGGGGCTGGGAAGCCAGAGGAGAAGCAAGTTCCTCTGTCCCTCATTTTAACTCCTCTGCTCTCTGTGGGTCTTTTGGATGTGGCAACGCTGAGGTAAAATGCCAAGAGAAAGTGGAAAATTTTGTCCTCATAAATCATACAAAATAATTACTTTTCTAAAGCAGGCTTAACAAATGCAATTCATTATGATAACACAGGAGCAGGCTCTTCTATTGCCATGGATTGCTTGGGCTCCACATGAGGAAATCAGGAATGCAATTTGGTTGTCAGTGCTGGAGTAGAGCATAATGTTATATGCTTAGAGAGTTCAGGGCAACTAGGCATTTTAGTTTTATCTCCTCAGTATTTGCAAGACTGAGGCCTTATGAAAGAGGTGGCACTTCCAATTTGTATTAAAGAACCTATATCACGCCAATGCACTGCTATAAAGGGCCTCTTGTGGTAAAGCATGTGATCCGTCAGCTGCTGAAGAGCTGTGAAGACATCATCTAAGCCGAACTGGCATCACCATAAACATAAAAATTTGTATGGTTATATTAAGTACTGTCTTGGACTTGATGATCATAAAGGCCTTTTCCAACCTTAATGATTCTGTGATCTTTTTTTCAGGGTCAGGGTTGTCATGTCATGCAGCTCATCGACATAAAGAGTTGGAGACGTGCTAGTGAGACATCATGTAGCATAACTCTTTAAACAGACTCTGCTGGGAGTCCTACCTGAGGAACTGAGTTTTAAGACTAGTTCAGGACTCTTCGATCTTTCAGTAACCTTCACACTGCTGAAAGTTCCCACTCTTAGTGTCTAAGGAACTGATGGTGAATGTGGTGAGTTTTTAATATTTTGCCCATTCAAAAATGGAGTCTGAGCTGCTTTAAGGCTCTACCCTTTATTGTTAATTAAAGCTCTGGATTACTAAAAAAATCTCTTGCATTGAAAGAATATGTCCCTGATCTCATCCCGTTTTAGCATTTTTACATTATAAAATTGTTGGGGCTTTTAGGCTTGCATAAATTATTAATCTCTGTTTTCTTATTCTTTCAATTACCTTATCTCAGCCTTGCTCATTTAGCTCAGAGAGGCAATAGAAGATCCTCACTGGGATGTGATTCAAAAGTGCATGCAAAAAATGACGTTTGTTTTCCTGCTTCCCACTGGATTCGGAGTGATGCGCTGCTGAGGAAAAGCTGGCTGGCGCTGCGAGCAAGGGACCTGGGTTCTGCGCACTGCAGGACAGCTGGGCAGGTATTCAGAAGCTGAAGGAACTCAGGGCAGAAAGGCCCAAAGCAGAACTGAGGAACTTGATGTATTCCAGTGATTTTCAGGCAAGCTAAAATATATTTTCTGCTGTAATACATGATGTCATCTTCAGTTCCACTTTGTACTCCAGATCTCAGACAAAAGTGTTTGGGTTTTTTTTTTTTTCCCCCAAACTTTAGATTTGGATAAAAAGCTGATATATCCAATAGAAAGAAATTAGATATTGCCCCATTGATGGCATTCATAGCCTCTGAAGCCTATGGTGTAGCTCTGTCCCTCTAACCTAGTCACACCAGGCTCACTTTGTAGGCAATGGAAAAACACTGTCTTTCCATATCTAGGAGGTGATTTCTGAAGCCTGTCTTTTACCTTAGGGTGGGAGGGCCCAGTGCCTGGAGGACTCACTCCGTTCCCATGGCCTACAAAGGGAGGCAGCCACCACTTGTGTTGCACGGTCTCAGGAATCCCGTCCCTTCTGTCAGGAGGAGTCTCAACCCTTTCATAAAAAGATTATCCTTCCCCTTAAAACCATCAAGGTATTCTGCTACCATTCTCACTGCAAGATGGTTTCAGACCTTGGCCATCTGAAAATTTGAAAACTGCATCAGTTTTTAGAGTAAATATACTCCAGGCCAACAGATCCCATTTACGCTTGAGCTCCCATCGCTCCCATTCACACCGCTCCTTTTCCTCGACGAGAGGGAATAAGTAGTGATCTCCACTGCCGAAAGCCAACTGCTTTTAGACTCCTTTCAGGAGAATACTTTAGCTAGACAGGTTTTTTTAAATTTTCTTAACTGAACCCAAGATGTACACAAACACTAAACCTTTCAGCTAGAAATATTTGAGTGATGCCTGGAAATATCTGAAGGATGTATTCAGTGCCCTAGATTAGCAATCAGCTAAAAGTATTTTTGGCTGCTTTTACTTTTATTCAGAATTTACTTAAGAAACTTGGTCAGGTACTAAACCAACCTATATTCAGATCAAAACATGCAAGTTGTGGGAATATCTCACAATACAATGGTGATTGTCATGTCTTATTTTTCTTAAAGAGCGGATTTCTTATTGTATAGTGCATCAAAATAGAGTGCTGTGTTTTAACTTAGCCTTCTGAAAGACAATATGGGGCTGCATATCCAAAAACACAGAACTGACATATTTAAAGGGGTAAATGATATTGAGTCTTCAGAGAAAAAAAACTGAGGAAAAATTAAAGCAGTCTGCTTGACTTGCCATTGAACATATGGATGCCAGATTGCAATGGTGAAAGCTCTCACATGATTTGAATGCTTTGACTTTTCACAGTGGCCTAATTATGATTAAGAACTGCCCTCTGTAACAATGTGCAAATCAATAACTCGTTTCTCTGTGCAACGGGGAGGAGAGCTCTTTAGGTTGCCTGGCTGGCCGACGATCAAGGACGTTGCTCTTGAGCACTGATTGCCCTTCATAGTATATTATTATTCATGGAAATACTGCTTCCCACTCTTCTAATGGTGACATCATGAAATTAGTGAAGACAAGCCCCCTTTCTCAGCAGGACAGGCGCCAAGATCGGATGCAGGCATGACTGACTTGTCCCAAGGCAGATGCTTTCTGGTTTCTGACTGCTCCTGGGGGGGACTGTTGGAAGGGCTTGCCAGCAAGCTGAAGTGGTACAGGACTAATCTTAGCAGCCCATTTTAATGGTACGCTGCTTGTGAACTTGCTTTCACCATCTTTAGAAAGAGAATTTGTGAAAAACTGCCCTGCAAAATAAAAATATGTGTCTGACCTGCAGTTTATTTGGCCTTATGCTACCGGAGAGTTTTAAATCCCCAGTTCTTTCTGGGAAATCAGATAAAGTAGTTTTTCTAAACCATTACTGTCTCACACAGAAATTACGGTTGAATTTGATAACAGGGGTTAAACTGGATTTGATCAAATGGAGTTTGGAAAGGGTTGAATTGGATCCAGACCATTAATGAAGTAGTAAAGGTGAGGACTGGAGAAAAGGTGAAAATAAATCCAAGTATTTGGGAGAGAATATTTCAAGAGAAATAGCCCAGAGCATCCAAGAAGGACTTTCTGGAAGGACTGGGGAAGTTCAAGAAGGCTGAAATCAGCAATGATCGCAGAAAGACAGAAATAGTCCATTATCCTTAATAGAGAGAAAAAATCCAGTCCAGTTAAGAGACATATTGCTTCTGTAAGTTCTTGTGTCTTTACTCTGATTATAGAGGAGCTGAAGGCAATTATGCTACTAATTTTTGTGGCTCCGCTGTGTGCCTAAAGTTAGGCAGGACGAACCCGGGCTTTGGAACCATATTCAGATTACTTATTTCCAAAATCTGTTAGTAATGCATTCAGACTGCCAAGCTTTTTCATTTCTTTCCATCTTTTGACCGTGTAGTAAATGGTCTAAAAAGCAAAAATGAGCCTACTCGGGGCCAGGCTAAAAGCCAAGCGCCTAGGGCAGGGTAGGAAGTTGTCTGGACAGCACCCTGATGGAGCTCAGGTGGATCTGATTATGAAGATTCCTGTAGACTTGCAGTGTCCTGAGGAGTCACTCCCTCCATCCTGGTGATTTTTTCTGAATAACGTGTGTGCCTCTCCATGTAGCTGGTTTTTCCACTGACTACCTTAAGGAGTGTGCTTTCTGGTTTGGTGAGCTCAGTGCCACCCCCCAAGTCCCGACTACCTGGTCCCAAGCACCAGGTACTGCTAAGTGCTAACGCTGAGCATTGAGCCTATTTCAGGAAGCTTTTTTCCCCACAGTTTTGTTCGTGAGGTGCTGACTGGAGACACAGATGGATTATTGCACCTGTGTCTGAGCAAGTAGCTGTGTGTGCACCATTTGTAAGGATTCTCTAATCCTTTGTAGCTCACTGGGAAGGAAGACATCTCAGTGCCATAGGTCCCGAGCAGCTGCACAAGGATAACTGGCTTTACACTTTAACCCCCAAGCAACTTGCACTATCATTTTCTCTGCATCTGCTGCCTGATGGGCTCCTCAGATGTGCCTGGTCACTGGTGCGATTGCAGTGACTTCGGTCCTGTAGTTCACCCCAAGGACAACTTCTAGGATCGAGCAGCCTCTCAGGGGTAAGCAGCTCTGAACAACGAGTTGTCTCAGCAAACTGCTTCGTAGTTTGAGTCCCCAAATGGTTAGCTCTGTGCGTTTGACCTTGAGCATCTGGCTATATATAAATATATATATACACACACACACTCTGGACAGTTTGTTCCGTACTGCTTACAGCGCAGTTCCATTTAAGCTCTCTGTTTTAAATGCTTCCCAAGAGCCATGGTTTAAATTGAGTGGAGTTGACTACTTATATGAAAAGCCATCTTCTCCTGAATCCCATCCATATCCTGGCAAGTGTCTGCCAAAAATATTATTCCCACCCCCTCCTCTCATGAAATATGCATATAAAATGCCCCCTGAATGGTACCTAAAAAATTCATAGTCCCTGACCACATTACAGTAATGTGCGTGGTGGAACCTCGCAGTGTAAAAGATGCCTTGTGAATCTGATGGTGATGATGCCCTGTTCAGGAAATTAATATACAGGAGAAGTCTAAACATATAGGCAAGATTCATGTATATTATTCTGTAAGGGTTATTCACGTCTTTGGAAA
>NW_010561369.1:0-11044 GCF_000687285.1 Phaethon lepturus | reverse complement strand
AGAGCTGTACAATATTTAGTGTGCTTGGTGAATATTCACAGTTCAAAGTTAGAGAATATATATGTATCAGTATATGCACATACATGCATTGAAATATACACATATTCCACTACGAGGTAAGAGATTTTAAACTGCATTTCTTTAATTGCAGTCTCATTTAGTAATAGGAGAAGAGTAGCCCTGTGGTTGATACATAAGCATTTTCTGAACGAAAAATGACCTAGGATTGATTGAATTTAGAATTTATAAATATTCCTTAGCAAAAAATAATTGAAGGACTGGAAAAAACACTTCACTCTCTCGTTCTAACTCTGCTGGGAACCTGGGGGAATGTTTGGCTTTTTTTTGTTTTGAAATACAATGAAGAAACCACTTAGTAAGAGCTCTGTAATAGAGATTTACGTTTAATTCCCAGAAACTCCACAGGGAATTGGGAACTGGGAAACTGTCACTTATTCTTTCTGTTCAGTTTTCGATCTCTAAAGTGGAGATAATTGTCTGTCTTTCTGTTGGGAGCTGAATTGATTTTCTTGTCTGATTTTTAAATCTTCAAAAAGTTTTCAGCCTTCAGTAAAGGTCAGTCTTGCCCTTATTTATTATCTACAATAACCTGTTAAGGGAGTTGGGGGGTAAATGACTCATTATTATGGTAGCACTTAGGAATCTTCCCTGACTTTGCAACCTGTTGGGGAAGGCCCTGCGTCTACGTGTAACCGGAGACACTTACTGCAAAGAGTCTTGCAGGCTAAACGAATTTGAGAGAGGAAGGAAGACTGCAATTTGTTTTTCTCATTTACCGGGAGAACAGCAGCACGGAGGTACCAGATGAATTGTCAGGGATCACACAGGCAGGCTGTAGGAGAGCCAGCACCTGAACTAGCATCTCCTGCCTCCCCGTACTGTGTTTGTCCCACAAGACCTTTCTTTTCTGCTCGTGGAGCCTGCTCTTCAATTAAAGATGTGATTTTTCGTGGTGGTTGAGACCTGTCAAAGAATGGGAAGGAGAAACTTCTAAGCAGAAAAACACGAAGGGAAGCCTGCGCTGCCCACCTGGCTGCGCCTCGCGTTAGCCGCTGCTATTAACCGCGCCTTGCTGAGCGAATGGCAGAGTTACCAAATTTACGTAGAGTTCAGTGGGAAAGACTCACCTTATCGGAAAGCCACTTTTTGCAGCGTGCGGAGGGCTGCGTCTGCGCAACGATGTGTCAGACTTAGTAAAACAAGCGGAGAGAGTGTGAACACATCCACTTAGCAACAGAGCTGCGGACAAGTGAATAAACACTCCTCTGTGCATGTGTGTTAGAGTTCCGCGGGTGCTGGTCCAAAAGGCATCTGTCTTCTCCGCTGGCAGAGACTTCTGAAAAAAACAGCACGCTGCATCTCTGACTCCTATAACCATTGCACAGGGGCCAGCATGATATCAGAGCTCCAAGAGGCCAAATCAATGCCTGGCTTTCCTCCCAAACCTTATTAAGGCTGACTAGAGCTGTTTGCATATCATTTTCCAGCAAAGTGATTTGAATTTCTGATTAGTTAAAATAAATTATTCTTTATTTTTTTTTAAACAGTCTAATAAAGCAGGGACTGTAGTTGTGAATAATTTAACTGATGGGTTTTGCACTCGTTCTTGAATAACTTGCTTTGGGGAAATCCTGCCAGAAGTCAGTGGAGCTGCACTCCGGTCAGGAACCTAGCCCACATTTCTGTCTTTGGAGTACTATATCAGTTCATTTAGAAACATATAGGAAAAAAAGTGTTTTGCTGAAATTAGTCAATTCCTTCCATCCATGCCTAGAGCAGGTACTGTTCTGGCAAGAGGTAATGTTTCAGAATTGTAGGGATTTTTTTTTAATCTTTTCCAATTCAATCTTTTATTTATTTATCTTTTAAATTTGATTTCCATCTATGTTGGATATAAACCAAAAATTATTTTGAATTTCTAATAAATTTCTGCTTGCGGGACTCCCAAAGCATGACGGCTCTGAAAAGAAACGCGCTCTTTTGACACAGAGATTGTCCTTGTTCCACCAAGTGCTAGGAGAAGAGACCACTTGAAGCCCTGTTACTACAGTCATCGTCCTGCTGGCACACTGCTCCCTAATTCATGCACTGGTCCAGATAGGTCCAGCAGAGGACAGCTTGCGCTTGGGCTTGGTTTCCCCAGCCTTACAGTCCGTCCCCCTTGCCCAGGCTCTGAGTCGCAGCCCTGCAGCATGGAAGCAGCGTGCTTGGAGAGCTCTGGCTCTAGCCGGGCTTCTCCGAGCTTCCAGGCTCCCTGCTGTGGACCTGGGAGCTGAGCCCAGATTATATCTACTCTTCCAGGCTCTTGGCTCCCGGAGATGCTGTCTGGAAGTTTTGGCATCACTCCCTGCCCTATAGCTACAGACCCTGTAATCCTGAAGACCTTGGCTTTGGGGAAATCTTCTTGGTAGGTCTATCCAGGGGCTGTCCCGCCTGGAAAGCTGTCTATATGTATTTGATCTTGGTGGGTCTATGTGGGGCCTGTCCTACCTGGAAAGCTCTCTGTATGATTTTGAATAGTTCTTTAGTGCAAGAAGAGCTAGTGCATGAAATCTCGGGCTGTGTCTCGTAGGGATGCACAGAGGGCAGGTCTCCCCCTCTCTCTGGCACATCCCTGTTGCAAGGTATAGATGGTATAGAGCCTGTTGGTCGGGGCTTTGTTCTGGGAGGTAAGGTGAGTGGGTTTGAAGTCATAAAGGCTGAGGTCGTAGATGAATCCAGGTCTCCCACTTCCCAGGTAGGAAACATCAAACTACCGACTGCATACTGTACATCCAGGGTGGTGCCGTATTTCTGCAGATTCAGAAATATGCTGCAAAGATGTACACTATCCGTCCTCCCAGTCAGAGCTTCTGGGCAGAAAAACAGGGCGTATCTGGGATGAGGTCTCCTAAACCCAAGTACAGGCAGGGAGGCAACCGGAGAATTCAGCCTCAGCTTGAGAGGGCTTAACTCTGTGGTCTGTGGAGGACCCAGCCTTCAGAGACATGGTTTCACACCATGCCGTCTTTCAGCTTTTTGTACTGGCTGGTAGGCTCCCCTCCACGGGTCAGCGACGTGCCTCCTATTCCTGCCTGGCTGGTTGCCTCCTTCCCATAAAGGCATGCAAGCACCGAGCTGTTCTGTGAAGTCCTGTCCCAGGACCGACTTCCTAAGAAGTTTGTCTGTGGCACTGCTGGGAATTGTGGATCTCAGATCAGGGTTTTGTGTGGAAAACCCATAAGTCATCCTAATTCCCAATGGACTTCATGAAGTCTCTGGCTCTCTTTCATCACACAGACCCACCAAATTTGTCCAAAAAATCCTGGAGCCTGTAAGGCTCTGTCTAGCGGTGTAAATTTTCATTGCCCTTTTTTGTTATGAGGTAGAAAACCGTCACCAAACTAACAAGGTAATAGAGGATCTTTCATTCCGCTGTCATGTAAAAGTATTTTCAGTCACAAAAAAAAAAACCAAAAAAACCACAAAAACTTGGGGCAATAATAAGAAGTTCTTCCTTCCTTCCTTCCTTCCTTCCCTTATGGCTTACAACTTATGAGTGTCAAAGCCTAGTCAGGGCTCTCTAGATACTGACCGAAGTATTATTTACCATAATATACACCTCCTTATCTTTTTCCTTCTTAGAACAGTCTGTTCTTGCAATTAAATGTGAGACAACAGGTAGGGTCTCGCAGCTCCCAGGAAAGTCAGAAAATGGAAACATTCAATCAGTACCAGCTCTCCGATTGCATCACTGAATGCAGCATTGCAGCTTTGAATGGCTGAGATCAGCCCTTCACAAGCCACGGTCTCTCTCAGACATCCCCCGATAACCTGCACAACACCCATTACTTCCAGGTGGGATGGTGTCATTAGACTTTATTTTCTTCAGTGAGCAACACAACAACAGAGTCACCTCCTGCCCTTGCTCCCCTTCGCCTGTGGCTTTATTTCTCACATGCATTCACTCGGCTGGTCCTTTCTTGCTCTGTTGCCCGGCATGGCACTGCAGACGGAGCCGGCTGGTGCATCTTTTTGCCAGGATCGATGACAGAGCGAGCAAGAAACCATGGTGCTCCCTTGAAGCCAAGTGAGCAAGGCCAGGTAAGCGCTGTGAGTGAGGACCTGCTTTCAAAGGACTCTGCTAAATACCACGCTCTCCAGCCTCTGCTGTCTCAGGCAAGCAGCAAAGCAGAGGTGCTCCTCCTCCATAGCAGTGTGAGTTTGCCGCTAAGCTAGAAAAAGGAGTATGTCAGAAACGTGGAGGACAGCGTTCAGGAAGAAGTTGGGGGACGATCTCCTTGCATTCTCAGAGAAGCAAATGGAGAAGAGCACTAGACCTCTGCAGTCAGGGACTATATCAACATTGCATTTAGAGGTTGCTTCAGATGGTGCGTTCATGACGTTGGGGGTGATTTTGGAGCTCTGTGACATTAGCCTGCTTCCAGACACTTTCCTTGATTTGTTTTGCGTTTCTCTGAGTATGAGGGAAGTTTCAGGAAGAGGGAGTGTCCTGTATTGAGCTGAGTGAAGCCTGGTGAGTCCAGGTTTCGCAAACTTCCTGGAGAAATCTTCTCAGGGAAAAATATATCAACCCCCAGGCCCTGTGCGGTAAAGCCATGGCACTGTTGAAAAGCTGGTGGATGACTTTGTTTCAGAATTTCCAAGATGAGAGGACCCTCTCAGCACCTCCAAGGACTGATGAATGGTAGTCCAGTCCCACTTGCTGAGGAGCCAACATGGAAAATCTGCAGGGGGGACATGAATGATGGAGTTTGTAGTTTGATGCTAGTTTGAATCACAGTCTGATGAGAAAGAGAGAAGGAACAGCCAATACAAACCATCCTCATCCTGTTCTCCCAGCAGTCTCTCCTGTAAAGCATTGCTTGGAGGTGAGCATACTGGAAATACTATTATTACTCAACTCCAGCTACTGTGAGACCGCCAGCGACTTGTGCAGAAGGAGCCAAATTAAATGACAATAAAGTAAAACCCTTGGCAGCTGGGAGTGTTTGCTTCTCCGTGTCTGAAAAGGGAAGCTTGGCCTGTGCTCCGCACTCATGCTGTTTTGGAAACTCGAAGTTGTCCATAAGGCATCGTCTGTGCAGAAGCCCTATCGCCAAGCAGCAGGAGATGTTGTCCTTAGCTGTGACAAATGATTGCCAGCAGTGATTTCAGGGAAGAAAGAGCAGCTTTCAGATGTACTACATCGAGCAAGCCAGGGAGCTAAGCCGAGCTGCAAGAAGAGCCTGTAGTCATGTAAACACAGTGGTGCCACTGAGATGGGCCAGATCCTGAGAGCATTTACCACACCATGTGGGTGGCAAGATTTGGCTTGATGCTCATAGTGTCACATGTCATTCCCAATATTACGGGGCCAGCTCCCGCAGAGCTGCATTGCACTGGCCAAGATGGAACTCTGCAATTACAAAGAGCTTTCCGTATGGTCTGGGTTGCTCCTGATCTGGCTGATCCTACTGATACAGCCTTCCTCACCCCACTGTTCTTCCCACATCTGACCTTAAAGGATGATGAACACCTTCCTTGTGAGTAGTCATTGTTTTTCTGAATTAATTTGGGAAGGTCTGATGCAGTTTTCAGAGAAGTATGGAGAGTCTTTCCATTGATTTCAGTGGCTCTTGGAATGGTCCCTGATTGCATAAACTCAGATCTCTGCTATTTCACACTTCATTTCCTTCCATACCCTTGGGTGAAGATCATCAACTCCTGTTGATTTACTGCACTTGAACTTCTCAGGTTTCTCCCTTTTTTTTTTTTTTTTTTTTTTTGGAAACTTGGAGTTTCTTTCAAGACCACATTCAGATTTCTCCATAAAAATTCCCTGAGAGCAGGAATTTCCCTATTATTTTTTATGGTTGAAGAATAATGCACTAAAAGGAACAGGGAAAAAAAAAAAGCCTTTAACTTCCCTGCTTCTTTGCTAGCGTCTCTAACTGCCTCACTTTGCCCAGCTTTGTCTCATGTTCTTGTAGATATTATTAAGCTTTACCTGTAAACACCGTACTTCTGTTGTGCATAAATACAGGGATGCTTAAAATCAGGCACTGATTATCTGATATCTACTGAATTTTCTTTCACAAATTTAAAACCATGCATTGCTGGTTACTGGCTGGAGTCAGGGCATTGGAAGATGCAGAGCTCAGATGCTGTGGTAGTGTCCATTTAACTGGCTTTAATATAAATTATTGTATAACCTTTTCTTCCTCCATATCCTGCATCCTGGATTCACAGCACCTCCTCGCTCAGACTCGGTTGAAGCTACAATTGCAATCTTTCTGCTGATTCGGAGGCAGCTATTTTTGTTCCATTCTGTGATTCTTACACTGAAAAGCTAATAGGAAATGACATTTTCTTAGCCTGCATGCCTACTCCTGTACACATTCAGAGCCACTGGCTTTCAGTCTTCCTAGGCTTGCAGAACAAGCGTAGTTAAGATGAAGTCGGCTGCCTCTCACTCCCTGTGCAGTCAATAAAATTCGGTGTTTTTCTTCCAGTTGTTTCTAATCAAACCCACTGGAGTTTAGTCAGTTGGACACATATCCCTGAATATCTCATTCAGTGCTTGTAAGGTACACAGAAATTAAGAGTATCATTTATTCTATAGGATCCCCATTGAAAGTAATGCTACAGGAAAGGAGACAAGCCCTTGCTTCTCAGATGTGAGGCTACATTTGCAGGGACGGAAAAGAAAAACATCATCCTGCATAGCATGTGTATACTTCATAGGAGAATGAACACATGGTCCCGTGACCCTAGTGGTGCTATGTGGTTTTTCAGATCAGAATCAAATGTCCCACTGTTAGTGGTATCACTGAAACACTGATTTTCACCCATGTATCACTTCTAACATCAGTGGTTTATAATGCTGTTGCCTTATCACAGGACCCTGGTGAATGGGATTCCTTCACTGAGTGCAAATCCTTCTTTGTTTGAAACTTGCTTTCACATATTTATTGCCTTTGCCACAGAAAAATCTTTCTTTCTCCAAGATAAACAGAAGCACCGGCAAAGTTTGTGTCTCTACCAGGTCTTATTAAGTGATACTGCTGAAAAAAATTTCCTCCCTCAGACTGATCACTGCTATAGTCTGTCTACCTTAGGGACTCCTTTGCCCTGTTTTAGTGCAGATCATGAGACGGCAGGGCAGCAAGAAGGACTAGCAGGTCACCTGGACGTAGGCTGTGCACCACACCTTCTGATACTGATGCTTCATCTCCCATTCCCTCATAGGTCATTGCTTAATATCTCCCAGTCTTACCTTGTGATGGTAACCAAGACATTTCAGGTGATGTGTGTTTTCCCTTTCTGAGATACATAAGTTTTATTACTCTCAAAGGTGAAAGATGACATACATAGAGCTTAGGAGTCTCCTTATGAAAAGACTTTGTTGGTTTTGAGTTTAAAAACTTCTCACATTTTAGCGCTTGGTCCGAGGGTGAAATTCACAGATACAGTTTAGTCACTTGGATTCACAGTTTCTCCATACCTTTGCAGACTAAATTTTCCTCTTTAGGAAAATCTGAAAGGAGGAGAAGATGATCATGGGCCCCTTGTATAAATTGCCAATGACAACTGAAGAAGTAGAAGTACTACATGGTCCTTCAGACAGCTCTACTCATTTTGAGGATTAATTCAGATAGTCACTTACTAAGCAATTACAACAACTGAAAAAGCTGCCACTTCTCGGGTGTGGATCGCTGCCTCTTCAGAGGCGATGTGGAATGGACACAGCTTCTTCATACATTAAACGTCATTATGAAGCTATTAAGCTATTGATTAATTTCTTGATTTTTCCTCTGCAGTGAGGCACAGGTCACAGCAGCTCAGACCCGCACATAATGGTGGGGGCCTCCCCACAGCCTTGGCTTCTGCCGTCGGCTGGGCTGCTGAACTAGACCTCAGAGACATGAGAGACAGGGAACAATAAGGGTGAAGTCCTCATCCTCCTTCCCTGTATTTCTAGGTCTTGGTGTCACTAGAGCTGGACGCTGGGAACAGGTCCAAGTGTAGTCAGGACCCCCTCCTTTTCTCTTCCCATCGTTCCTGGACCTTGATATCCGCTGAGGGCCAGAAGTCAAGAAATTATTAACAGCAGCTTCCCAAGCCCCTCTCAGCTGTATTACACCTCCTCTTTAAACTGAAAATGAGAAGTCAACTTACCCTGCTCAGCTCTGGCCTAAGGGCCTAAGGGTTTTGCAGCCTGGGTAGGGAGCTATTGCAGCACAGATTTAGGAATGTCACAGTATGATTAGAGATCAGATCTGAATTTGGAACCAGGCTAGGCATAAGGTTTAGCATACAAAATATCTTCATTGAGATATCACCAAGGATATCCTAATATTTTGCAACGTTACAGGCTTGGAGAAGAGTGGCTGGAAAGCTGGCCGGTGGAAAAGGACCTGGGGGTGCTGGCTGGCAGCTGGCTGGACATGAGCCAGCAGTGTGCCCAGGTGGCCAAGGTGGACAACAGCGTCCTGGCCTGTATCAGGAATAGTGTGGCCAGCAGGAGTAGGGAAGTGATCGTGCCCCTGTACTCAGCACTGGTGAGGCCGCACCTTGAATCCTGTGTTCAGTGTTGGGCCCCTCACTACAAGAAGGACATTGAGGTGCTGGAGCGTGTCCAGAGAAGGGCAACAGAGCTGGTGAGGGGGCTGGAGCACAAGTCTGATGAGGAGTAGTTGAGGAAGCTGGAGTTGTTCAGTCTGGAGAAGAGGAGGCTGAGGGGAGACGCCATCGCTCTCTAAAACTACCTGAAAGGGGGTTGTAGTGAGGTGGGTGTTGGTCTCTTCTCCCAAGTAACTAGTGACAGGGTAAGGGGAAAAGGCCTCAAGTTGTGCCAGGGTAGGTTTAGATTGGATACTAGGAAAAATTTCTACACGTGGTCAAGCACTGGAACAGGCTGCCCAGGGAGGTGGTGGAGTCACCGTCCCTGGAGGTATCTAAAAGATGTGTAGATGTGGTGCTTAGGGACATGGTGTAGTGGTGAACTTGGCAGTGCTGGGTTAGTGGTTGGACTTGATGATCTTAATGGCCCTTTCCAACATAAATAGTTCTATGATTTTATGATTCTATATTTACTTCCATGGTCCCCTGAGTTCCCTACAGGTAGCTGACAACTTTCTTTATTCAACTTTCAGAGAAATTTCTGGCAATTCTACTTTTGCCACCCTGTTTAACCACTGTAGAGATTTTAGTGGTGATACAGGAGCATTCAAATACCAACAGTTCCCTTCCCTGTGCCAGTTCCTGAAAGCATACACTCCTTCTGCAGCTGTGAGAAGCTGAGAAGACAGCCACCATCCCAAGGTGCCACCCAAGCCAGCTGCCCTTCTACACTACTTTCATGTGAGCCATGTCTCGCTCTTCGGGTGCAAGCAAAGAAGCAGTGAGGGGTATCCACAGACATGGGCAGTTTTTGTACTGGCCACTTATCTCCATAAATTTGTGACAAAACATTCAGGACTTGGGGGTGGAAATCTGTGCTTAGTTGACAGGTAATGTGGAGTTCAAATCCAGCATCTAAATCCTGGCAAGCCTTTTGCTTGATTTCTTGCTTTCATGCAAATACTGATTAGTGCCTAGGAAAGCGTCAGTGGGATCTGGATGTCGAGACTGATGTGCATCTTGGTAAGGGCCTGTCCACACCTTTGATGCTGAGGAAGCTTTGCTCTGCATGCAGACTTTGAAGCTGAGCTGTGCTTTCATTTGAAACAGAGCTTGGCAGCTCAGCTGCAGAGCAGAATGGATCTGTGCTCCACGGCTGGTGGACAAGCTAACAGAGATGTGTTAACAGCTGCTAATGTGCTGCAGCTCAAATTTCAATTTCAGACCATTGTGTGTAAAAAAAAAAAAGTAAAAAACTCAGACATTAACAGTTAATAACAAGGGAATGTTTCACCGGTTTCCCTTTTGACATAATGGAGCAGGAGGCTTGGCGAACCAGGAAAGGCTCCGTAATGCAACATCCTGAGGCTGACACGCAGCAGAAAACAGATGAAAAAGCTCCTACTCTGCTTTTAATTTATAGCACATTTTATTACGTGGCACAGATTTAATAAGTGAAAATATAAATATCAGGGTAACAATTACAGAGGCACTTTACTGGAGGAAGCGCAACGTGGAATTCACGTCAACCTACAAGACCCCAAGATTGCATCCAAAACCTTTTATGTCCTCTGGCACTCTCGTCTCTGGGTCTAAACTGCATTCTCTTCATCACAGACATGTGGTTGGGTGGTGGAAGAAAACATTGTGATAGTTTTCTTGTGTTGCAGTTTGGAGAGGCAAACATAAGCGGAGGTATCTCTGGAGAGGCACATTTGTATGCTGGAGGGTTGGCGTAAATAAGTCTTAAACACCAATCAAAGAGGATCTGAAACAGATGATTTGGTATCCAATTATCGTCAACAGGGTAAAAGAAAAGCAAGTATGGTTGGTCACACATTGAAGAGATCACACAGATAGTGGACGTCATTTGAAGCAGTGAAATGGTGATTCTTTCCCTGGTGCAATCAACAAAAAAACCCAGAAAACAGTATGATTGCATCGTTCAGGGATATTTGCCAGCAATACACAGGAAAATAATGTGTAGGAGGTGGCCTTGTGTCTGTATTTGCATTAGTGAGACTTTTGCTGTGTTGCACGTCTGGTGAACTTCAAGGAAGACATGGGGTAAAAGGGAAAGTTTCAGTCAAGATTTCAAGAAGTGATTCAGGATCTGGAAAAAACACCTGATAGTGAAGCTGCTTGGTTTGTCCATGGAGAAACTAGGGAGTGATTTAAACTGGGAGGTGGAGCTGGCCTGTTATCACCCTCATCTTTTGGCATACATCACTTGCAGTGTACAATGTTAAACCTTTATGCCTGTAGCTGCAGTTGAGAAGCCCTTCGAGACTCGGCCAGCAGAGGTGGTTCAGCCTGCTGCCCTGAGCTCTGATATGCAACATGGGTCATGGCTTCGCAGTTCACAACCAGCTTGGGAAGTTACTCTCAACTGACATCTTGGTGACAAGTGGTGTCCCTC
>NW_010561368.1:0-319 GCF_000687285.1 Phaethon lepturus | reverse complement strand
TGTGCTGCGCATGCGTGGACGATGTAAATGAATTCCGGGAACTCATCACCATAAGACTGCCCTTCTCAGAGAATCTGATGAGTATGTATGATTTTTCTGTATATGAACTGATGTGCTTTACTAACCCGTTGGAGCACTCATGGTGGAGCAATCCCCAGTGCTGCCCAGCGCTGCAATAAAGAATGCCTGCCTTCTAAAACTTCAAACTAAGTGTTAGAGGGTTTTCTTGCCAACTTTTGGGTATCAGTTTTGGCGACACAGATGGGACTATCTCTGTCCAGGTGAGTCCCTTTTCTAAAGAAAAGTCCATTAGGATGTG
>NW_010561367.1:19018-19270 GCF_000687285.1 Phaethon lepturus | reverse complement strand
ACTAGATCTAAGGAAGAAAATTTTCACCATGTGCATGGTGAAACCCTGGCCCAGGTTGCCCAGAGAGGTAGTATCTTCCCCATCCCTGGAAACATTCCAGGTCAGGTTGGATGGGGCTCTGAGCAAGTGGTGAGAGCTCAGAGCCCTCTTGAGCTCTCACCAAGAGACAATGGTGATGGTAAGGGACAAACATTCTGGCTATATATGGGATTAGCTGATCAAATGTGATCATTTGAAGATAAGGGAAGAACT
>NW_010561367.1:18517-18814 GCF_000687285.1 Phaethon lepturus | reverse complement strand
TTTATTGTGTTAAATACGTGTATAAAGAGCAGCCTATTAGCTGTCCATAACTATATGAACTACAGTTATGTGGACAATGGGGCAAAATTCTTCTTCATAGTGCTAGATGACATAAAGATAATGTTCACAAACTGCAGATTGGAGTGTTCATGTTGAAATTCTGTGGTGGATTGACCCTGACTGGACACCAGGCACCCACGAAAGCTGCTGAAAGCTGCCTGATGGAAAAGGACCTGAGGGTGTTGGTTGACAGCTCAATGAACAGGAGCCAGCAGTGTGCCCAGGTGGCCACGACGG
>NW_010561367.1:0-18236 GCF_000687285.1 Phaethon lepturus | reverse complement strand
ACAAGTCTGATGAGGAGCGGCTGAGGGAACTGGGGTTTTTCAGTCTGGAGAAGAGGAGGCTGAGGGGAGACCTTATCGCTCTCTGCAACTGCCTGAGAGGGGGTTGTGGTGAGATGGGGGTCAGTCTCTTCTCCCAAGTCATAAGCAATAGAAAGAGAAGAAACAGCCTCAAGTTGTGCCAGGGGAGGTTTAGATTGGATATTAAGAAAAATTTCTGCACCAAAAGGGTTGTCAGGCATTGGAACAGGCTGCCCAGGGAGGTGGTTGCGTCACCATTCCAGGAGGGATTTAAATGACAAGTAGATGTGGTGCTTAGGGACATGGTATAGTGGTGGACTTGTTAATGTTAGTTTTGCGGTTGGACTCAATGATCATAAAGGTCTTTTCCAACCTAAATAATTCTATGATTCTGAGATTCTACTCTATATCTGAAGAATACCTTGTGTCCTCTAAAAGCTCGTGTTGTTTTTTTTTTTCCTTTTTTCTAAGTGTTGTGCTTTAACCCCAGCTGGCAACTAAGCCCCACGCAGCCACTTGCTCACGGCCCCCACGGTGAGATGGGGAAGGGAATAGGGAGGGTAAAAGTGAGAAAACTCCTGGGTTGAGATAAAGACAGTTTAACAGGTAAAGTAAAAGCCACACATGCAAGCAAAGCAAAATGAGGAATTCAAACAAGGAGTTCATTCATTACTTCCCATTGGCAGGCGGGGGTTCAGCCATCTCCAGGAAAGCAGGGGTCCATCACGTGTAACAGTTTCTTGGGAAGATAAACACCATCACTCCAAGCGTCACCCCCTTGTTCCTTCTTCCCCCAGCTTTATATGCAGAGCAGGACGTTATATGGGATGGAATATCCCTTTGGTCAATTGGGGTCAGCTGTCCTGGCTGTGTCCCCTCCCAGCTTCTTGTGCACCCCCAGCCTACTCGCTGGTGGGGTGGTGTGAGAAGCAGAAACAGCCTTGACTCTGTGTAAGCACTGCTCAGCAATAATGAAAACATCCCTGTGTTATCAACACTGTTTCCATCCCAAATCCAAAACAGCCCCAACTGCCTACTATGAAGAAAATTAACTCTATCTCAGCAAAAACAAGCACACTCAGTTATATCAGCTTGTCTAAGAAAAGATACTATCTCTCACTGCAAACTTTGCTTACTTCATATTTTCAGATGACCAGATACCAACATTACTCATACCATGGAAGTCAGTATTCAGTTTGTCATCTGCAAATGACAACACATTGTGAAATCAATTGACTATAATACACTTCCTCCATTTTCAAGCATTTCTAATGAATTTTTACTCTTGTATTGACAATAATTAAGCAGACAATAGATCACTGCTCTTTATACGGTATAGGAATGAACATCTGCCAGAAACATTTTAACATTTCCATGGTTTAAAGCACCAGTGGCCACAGAGAAAAATACACCCTTTTCAACCAAGCCTTTAATGATTTTTTGATTGAAAATGGAGCTAGCACATTACCAGAAATATGTAACGCTTTTATTCTACCAAGATATATTATTTAACAATGGGTGAATTTTGCAGAACAACTCTGCTTAATTTGTTCTTTCAATCTAATGACCCATATGAATGATTGTAGGTACTGCTGTGGCACATAAGTTGCTTCTGTCAAAGCCAGAATGTGTAATTTTCTTCAGGTCTTCATCATGGAAAACATTTCAAGTGCTTAGACTCTGTACAAAAATTGTTTTATAAGTTACTTTGTTTGCATGCTGCCTTACATCTGGTGGTCAAGTATGAACAATTAAGAAAAGCCTTGTGCATCAGCTACTGTAGTCATAGTAATAGTCACTATCGCTGCTGTTCCATGCAAATTTGTATCTTCAGTGAGTGTAAAGTCTCTTCTTTACAGACACTAAATTTCATTCTGTTGGAGGAGTGTTACCACCTAAAGCACTGTCGAGTCACGGTCCGTGTAATTCATCAAAATCGACACATAGGTAATAATTAAAGACAACAGTTGACAAGGATCGCACTGCCAGCCTTGGACCAGCTGTTGATGAGGTCCTGCATACACCAATAGAACTTAACTTCCCTGACCAGCTTTCTGGGGCCTCCATCCACACATCTTCTTGCTGTTGCCCCAAGAGCCGCATTGAAGATCTGACTCTTGTCCTTAATTCTTGTCTTGAGTTACGTTGTGAGTAGGTCTGTGTTCAGCTGGAGACCTCACTGCTCCTGAATGATTGACCTTGGACCTGCCCATGACTGTGGTCCTGCCTGGTGATCTGGGCTCTCAGCTGCACCTAGGAACTGTCACTGGTAGCTCTGTTTACCGTCTGTGGGTCCTGTGGTCCTGGGTCCCCTGTTGAAGAGGTCACTGAGGAAGATGGAGGACAGCATCAGCCCCAGCTGTTCTTGTTACGAGCTGCCAGCCAGACACTCAGCTGCTGATCGCTGTCCTTTGAGCAAGGTGGTGCAGCCAAATTTCAACCTACTTGACAGCCTGTTCATCCACTGCTTCAGCCTCTGGAGAATGCAGTGGGAAGTTACATCAAAGTCATATTAAGTACAAGACATGATATCTACCAATCTTCTTTCACCCACCCAGACATCCATTTTGTCACAGAAGGCAATTAGGGCTCTCAATCACCATTTGCCCTTGCTGTTGGTCTCCATGATTTTTCCCGAAATGGGGGTGACGTGGAGTGACTTATACTTCCTAATATTCTCGTTATTACTGGTTTGTTTGTGGGTTGTTTGGGGGGGGGGGCGGGGGGTTTTTTGGGTTTTTTTGGGGGTGTTTTGGGGGGGGGGGCGGAGGGGGCAGAGGGTGTTTTCTTTTTGTTCGGTTTGGTTGGTTTTGTTTTTTGGGGTATTTTTAGGATGTGCCTTTTTTTTAAGATCAGCCTTTTTCCAATCGTCAGGGATTTTCCGTGATCATTGTTATTTTTCAATGACTATGAGCAGAAGCCTCACAATCACATTGGCCAGGCCTTGAATGCAGTGAAATAGTTCTTAATGACCTTTCTTAATTTTCCAAAAGGAGTTTAAAATTTACAGGAGATATTTTATCATGTGGTTCTTCAAAACAGGAAAATGTTTAGGCACATCCACAAAAAGTGGTTTTCTTTATGCCCTGTAGTACAATACATTTTGGTGTATTTTCCTGCCATAAAGCCCTTCTTTTGTATGTTAGGGGAGAGTTGCTCAATTTAATTTTCTAAGTTCCCTAAAGAAGACGAAACTGCGGAGGACAGAGTCGCTTAAGATTGCTGAACGTTAATGTGTCTTTTGAAATGTGTTAAAAAGGAGAGTTGCTCAATTTAATTTTCTAAGTTCCTTAAAGAAGACGAAACTGTGGAGGACAGAGTCGCTTAAGATTGCTGAATGTTAATGTGTCTTTTGAAATGTGTTAAAAGTCTGTTTTTTATAATTTAACAGTAAAGCTTAGAACTTAGAGCAACCTGATCTTCTTGCACTGAAGTTTAGGCATAACATAATATTTGGAATACAATTTGTAATAAATTATTATGAAAAAATGGTCATAAATTTATCTCTTACCTAGAAAGAATGTGATGGCAAAATAGAACAAAAAAAATTATTCAGCAACATGAACTACTTCTGAAATATCTGACGTTACATTGAATGCAGTGTTCTTAATCTAATTTACCTATGTACTTTAAAAAAGTTACGGATGTCATAAAGTTTATTAAATAAGTGGGATCAGCAAGAGGCCAGGATGAAGCAGAAGATTGGGTAGATTGTGTGTACGTGCACTTTGAAACAATCTGATGGTTTTTCTTCAAATCCTACTTTTTTCCAATTATTTTTAAATCTTGGGGAATTTGTTGTATCCATTTTTATTTCCAAGGCAGCTATGAAAATAATCCCTTCTTTGTGTAAACAAAAAGGTTCCACAAGCTGATAAATACTGATTCCGTTAAGGTTAAATCCTTCATATCTGAAAAAAAAGCTTTAATAGATTTTGAGTGAGCTAGTTGGTGACATCAAGACTGGAGGCAGCCTGGACTGCAGTGATCACAGAATAAAATCATAGAATCATGGAATAATTTGGGTCGGAAGGGACCTCTAAAGGCCACCTAGTCCAACCCCCCTGCAGTGAGCAGGGACATCTTCAACCAGAGCAGGTTGCTCAGAGCCCCGTCCAGCCTGACCTGGGATGCTTCCAGGGATGGGGCATCTACCACCTCCCCGGGCAAATTGTGCCCTTCTCCTTATCCATTGTTACCAGTCTGCCAGTCTTGCTCATCAAGGAGGGTACGCTTTCTTTGACCTTCCTTCTCTGGCTGACACACCTGTAGAAACCCTTGTTATTCTTTGCATCCATTGCCAAGTTCAGGTCCAGCCACGCCTTGTCCCTCCTGACCCCAACTCTACACAACCAGGCAGCGTCCCTGTACTCATCCCAGGGCCCCTGTCCCTGCTCCCCCTGCCTGTGCGTTTCCTTCTTGCCCTTTAGTTTGACCAGCAGGTCTCCACTCAGCCATGCTGGTTCCTGCCTTCCTTTCTCGATTTCTTGCACCTGGGAATCAAGAGTTCTTGCGCTCTATGGAAAGTGTCCTTAAAGATCTGCCAGCTCCTTTCTGCTCCCTTGTCCCCGAGGGCAGTTTCCCAGGGGGTCCTAGTGACTAATTCCCTGAAAAGTTGGAATTTTGCTTTCCCAAAATTCAGGGTCCTGACTTTAATTGTCACCTGCCCCATATCCCTCAGGTCTGCAAAATCCACCAGTGCATGATAAGAGAAGGCTCCGGGGACACCTTAGTGCAGCTGGCCAGTACTTAAAGGGGGCTTCTAAGAAAGATGGAGACAGACTTTCCAGCAGGGCCTGTAGTGATAGGACAAGGGGTAATGGTTTTAAACTGAAAGAGGGGAGATTTAGACTAGATCTAAGGAAGAAATTTTTCATACTGAGTGGTGAAGCCCTGGCGCAGGTTGCCCAGAGAGGTGGCAGATGCCCCATCCCTGGAAACATCCCAGGTCAGGTTGGACGGGGCTCTGAGCAACCTGATCGAGTTGAAGCTGTCCCTGCTCACTGCAGGGGGTTGGACTAGATGGCCTTGAAAGGTCCCTTCCAACCCCATCTATCATATGATTCTATGATTCCATGATTTTAAAATGAATGTTTTATGAAATATCTTAGTCAGAGTACTTTTGTTATTTAGAAAAGTGAAGCTTGTAATAATTCAGTGGTATATTTGAGAGCAATATGAGGCTCACTTTAGAGAAAAAGACATGATTTACGACCAAAACCAGTATTTCTCTAAAATACCTCTTGTAATAAAGTATTGTCCTTTATTCTGTATGCTTTGCCTGAAGCATTGATTAGTAAATGTAATTACAGAAAAGCTTTGCTGAAATCATTAATCAAAATAGGCTCTGTAGAAGCTGTGACCGATAGACGGGCTGGCTACACAGGAATGTGCTGATGAGGAAGGAAGAACTGCACACGATGAGCAGTCCTGTAAAATCATTCAGGTGGGTGCTCTTGTGTTTGTATCTTGCCATGCATTTCAGCATCCTGTTTGCTAAATCACGAGCATTAGGGCTGTTCCTTAGAGACAATAAACTTGGGTGAGCCTCTGCCGCTGAACTGAGCACGTGGTCATTATTCACTGGAGTCAAGTGGACATCAGATTTGCCAACCACATGGCCAGGGGTTGTTGTGCTGACAGGACAGACACATGACAAGAAACAATTTCTAACCAGGAAAGCTGCCCAAATATGGAATGAAAACATTTTTGTTATAGATCCACTTCTTAAGAGTCTGCGGAGTCCTAGGAAGCATTAATGAATTGTACACCCATGCTTCCCATGTCTTTTTTCTATAGCTCATATCCTGTCTTGAGCAAACTCCCCAGTATCTCTCCTGCCTGTAACTTTGGCTTATACTGGGTTGTCTGAATGATTTTCAGCCATTGAAGAAATGCTTAATTTTTGGAACACCTCCTTTTTTAGGCGACTGATGTGAAGTATCCTGAACTAATGCAGTTGTAGGAAGGTGGAACCTCAGAAATGATTTAGCTACTTTGTAATATACTTCCAGGTCTGTTCATTAGCTCAATCTTTTCCAGCCTTTGCTAGTTTTAGTAGATACAAATATACGTCTTTTGAAGCAAACACACTCAACTGTTCTACTGGGTGCTAAGGTGTCTGTAACAGCTCATGGAAAGTAACAGCCCCTGAGCATTTTTTTTTTTTTTTAATTCTTAATGTTTTCCAGACATTGTTCTAGAAACCAGGTATATAAGGGACCCCGTAAACAAGCAGTGACATGCTCAGAAAATGGAAGGGTGATCCTGGTCTTCAGGAGTTTCTCATCTAGGTGCAAGAGGACAGATTGTAGAGAGCTAGGTCAAACAGTCCAGGAGAGCAATGTAGCAGTGACTTGGCAATGATTAGTGTTTATATGTAACAAGGATAAAGTTAAGCAACCTTAATAAAAATTGTAATTTCCAAGCCATCTGCAATAAATATCACAGTCTCCCTCTTTTGCTTCTCCAAGACTTGTTATTGTCCCCTGGAGCCAATGTCATCTGCTGCTGCTTTCTTACACCCACCTTCCCCTTCCCAAATGCTGACACGTTGTTTCTGTCAGTATTTTGTGGTTTGTTTCTTTCTGTTTGTTTTTGTAACAATGAAATAAAAGCCTCTGAAATCCCATTTTTTCTACAGTTGTCATAACTGCCTTCATTAATGATTCTTCTCTTTGTTAGGAGTAGCTGATTTATTTTATTATATTTGCCAGAAATGTATTTGGAAGAAAAATAAACTGCGAGAAATAGACCTTATCATGCTATGCACGCCTGACTTTCAAACTGATTTGACTGGAAGCTACATTATGGGGACAAAGCTGATGCACTGACTCCCTTCTGAACCTCAAAGGCACAGTGAATCTTGACAATCCTCCAGGTGAAACTCTTGAGCTGGCAGTGTGTCCATTGAAATTCAAGGAAATGCCTTCCCTTTCTTTTCTGTCTCCAAACTTTTAAGTTCACAGAAATGTTAGGCAAGTCTTTTCCTTTGAAATGATCTTAACCTCATGAAGGTGGGAGTCACCTTGGGTATGCAGACTCAGGCATTCAGCTTTATGATATAGCTACAGGACATTTGTGTTCCAGGAGAAGAGCTGAGCAGACTAGAAAGATGAATGATGGTCCAATTCTACTCATCAGAAACTGTAGATCCCACTGGAAAACATGTCTCTTTGCTTTAACTTAAAAAAAAAAAAAAAAAAAAAAAGAAAATTAAAAAGATTGGCTGGTTAGACATACAAGATGACTTAGAAAAATCCCAGCAAGGGCCGACCCAAAATAAGACATAAAAACTGAAAGCTTTCTATCCAAGGGTGACTCTCATCTGGGTTCAGGAGGACTGTCTATAATAAGACTGCAATTCAGACATACCAACTCATCTGTGGTCAATGGAGAACGCTGGTGATTGTGCTGCTGGGTGTCACTGATGGGTTTCCATTTCAGTGCATATTAACCTCATGATATTGCTGATTTGGAAAGGCAATCTGCAACCAAATCCAAGGGTGTTGCCAAGTCTTTTCGTAACCACAATCCAGCGTCTTTTTGGTTTTCCAGTCCTCTGCCTCCAGTCCCCTCTTTGCACAGACATCCACCCCTTAGTAGCAGTCTACTGAGATAAGCCTTTTCTTCTAGAAAACAATTTCTGTGCTTTTCTGGGCAGAGGGAGTATGCTTAGCAGGGAGACATGATTCAGGTTTTTGTTTTCAGCTTTGTTTTTAGTTCTCACAGGCTTTGCTGAGGGAGAAAACTGCATGGAGGTCTGGGCCAGGGTCCTGAATAAGACACTTAAGAGTCTGACCTAGAGTCATATATAATTTTCAACAGTGACTGAGGAATGTTTTTTTTCTAGTTTTGCAAATGGATCTTCAATGGGAAGTTTAAATCCAATGTTCAAAATCCCCCAAAAGGAGAAAGGGATTTGGATCTGAAGTTGTGATTTGAACCTTTTTAAGGATAATTTTCTATAATTCAATTCTGGGTCCTAAATTATTTCCCACCAACTTCCTATTATTGAAATCAACATTCATTAACACTACTTTTACCATAGTCTTAACATTACCATGACTTTCAGCCATGACTTTTATCACTGTCTTTATGAACTCTGATATGTCAACGTTATTATTCTCAACCAGGATATAACAAAATTAGTCAGTAAGAAGCTGTACCAGAGCCAGGCCAAAGTGATTCATCTGTTCCACATTGACTCAAATACAAATAATTTGGAACTTTCTAATAGATAAATAATTTCCAATGACACTCTTATATTGGAACATAATTCCTGGCTAGCCTTAGTTGTCATGGTGTGTCAGTGATGAAGCAATGACCAGGTTCGGGTAATATTTAAAACCAGTTGCAGCATAGAGATTCAATATTTGCTCTACTTTCCTTCTAACTGACCAGCAGGCAGTCATTATATGGGCTTTCTGTTTCTTGCTGCACCGTGTCTACAACCACCACAAGAGCAAAAGAAGGGCTGCAGCTGTACTGGTGAGTTAAATGTCCTCATGACCAGACACTGAGGACCTCCCCCTACCAGTGAGCTGCTGAGCAGAAGATTGACAGTTCCATTAATCTTCTAATTTACTTACTTATTTTACTTGAAATTAACCTGAAACTTTGACCAAGATTCATAAAGATTTTCAGTGTGACCAGAAGGGCAATGGGTCATGTGTACGGGGGATAAAGAATAAGCAAAAAGTCAATCAGTGAGTAGAAAACTAAAAATAAAATAAATTAAAAGAAAAATTGGCTAGCCCCACTTATGGTGTCTGCTGTGTCCTGCACACCAACACCTCTGTCTAAGTTTGAACCTCCAGAGATATTAATATTGTGCTAATAATAACTAGCTCCCTGTCTCTACCGCTCTGTGTATTCTACATATGCGTAAGATATTCATTGCTAATTTGTCTACAGGAAGGTCTGAAATCCTCTCTGAAGATTTCAGTGTCTTACAAGTTTTATTTTTACATCGGAGTTGCCGAAGGTGAGCCCAGTTTCACCACCCACGCATGCACTGAAAAAAAAAAACCTTACAATTTGCTAGGAGAAGGTCCTCAAATCCCCACCCACAGGAGGCCAGTATTTTAAATTTTCCCAGAAGAGTTGATTATGGTGAGACCCTTAAATAACCACCTACATCCATACACCCACCTGCATGTGCACTTGGGTTTCTGTAACATGGAGCCCCGGAAAATTGACTTTTCGAGAGATATGGATGTACGTTTCTACATGTTTGTTGGCAGAGCAGAGGTGAGAAAAAGAAGTGTGCTTGCAAGCTCTGCACTGCAGCTATAGTTACAGGGGAGTTTTCACCCCTAGAAAGCCATGTCTCTTAACAGGCTGGAGTTAGTCTTCAAATTCACACACATCTAACTGTTTCTTTCTTTGGATTCAGCCTGGAAATTAAGTTCATTCTCTGTGCTGCTGCTGCTGCTGCCTTACATCACAATGACGTTTCGGTCTGGGTAGATGTTATGCTTATCCTTATAAAAAAAAAAAAAAAAGAAAAAGAAAAAAAAAAATCACATAGTCCTCACTCCCCGCATCAGCTAGAACAGAGTGGTTGCAAATATGCATACCAAGGATTTCAAAGTAGCAGGTCCAGCATGGTGTGAGAGGTGTTGGCACTCAGAATGATATTGAGCCTGTTGATAGACCATTTCATCGAGGGGAATGTGAGCAAGTGAAGGTCCCTGCGAAACTGGCACCATCCCTCTCTGCCAGGCAGAGGAGCCAGGACACGGGAGGGATGAATGCCCTCACTGATTAATGCTCACTAGCTCTTGCCATGACAGATTTAGGAGAGATGCTAAATCTCCCGATTAGCAGTTTCCTGTCTGAAGTACTCAATGGTACTTCTGCATATTTTATCCCCTCCTGTCTCTCCGGGACCCTCCTGCCACCCTGTCTCTACTGAGCTCTGATCTGCTCTCAGAAGATAATCCTGCAACGTCTCTGCACTCTTTCCCAGCCAGGCAGGTCTAGAGGTAGTGCTTTTGTTTTGGCCCCAGGTCACCTGTTGGGCTTCTTGCCGGAGCCATATGACTTTCTGTTCCTAATTTGTTTCTCTAACAAGCAATACAACTTTTTCCCTTAGACCTCCTCTATGACTCTGCATAGTAGCAGAGATCCTGGCTAGAAAGACCCACTTTCTAAAAGCAAATGAGGTCATTTAAGTCCCAGCTGAGACTCTGAATATGCAAAAAGCCAGGGCATTAAAAGATGTTCAGCATCCTCTTGGCTGCAGTGCATTGTGTGTCGGCATTTCAAAACTCATGCCTGTGTAGCACGCTCACAAAATGTGGATGCAGTTGAATGAGACCTTGGCTGTATCAGGACTCACTGCTTTGCTATATGAACATGTATGTGAGAGACTTTTTTATTTTCCCCATCTGTTTCAAGTTAGAAGCCAAAGGCTGATTACGGAAGTATAGAAAGGGCTGAAAAATCATGAAAAAGCAATGACATTATACCCCAATGTGCTAGGCCTGAGATTTGTCCGTACGGTGGGATTCTCAACAGCTAAACAAAGGGTATTGGAAATGTCAGACACTATCCTGCGTGTTTTCCCAATGTTGAGTAGGCAAAAGTGCCCAGAATTACAGAGAACATCCCTGGATGGAGTTCAGATCCTCTTCTCCACTCCAGGGAGGTCCAGAATAGCAGTCAGGGATGGATAGAGAGGAACTCCTGCCATTGCTGACGGCAGCTATGGGAGGGAAAGTAATAATGAAGGCTCAAATGGCTTTAAGACAGTAAGATGCAGTAGCATGAGGCTGTAAAACTAAAACTTGGTGGAGAAGTACCACAGACATGCCAGTTCTGCTAGCTTGTGAAGGGGACCTCAACTCATTTAGCAGTCATCTCACCTTAATGTATCCAGGACAGATTTGGGGTTTATGGTTCCATGGGTAGGTTGAGGTTCTGTATGTCCATCTCAGTGTGTCCCTTGCCTAGTCCTTGGCAGCATTTAACAGCCTGGCCAGGTCATGCTGCTGAGGGGGATCATGGCTCAGCATTAGTGACAAAGTGCATATAAGAACAAACAAACATCCCCGTGAGTGGGACTAATTGGGCTCCTTGCTCAGGGACTCATCAGTGAACTTCCAGGGACGAGCAGCCCTTGTGCTCCAGGACTTAGGCTTGTGAGCTTAGAAGAAACTCACAGTGAAGTTTCCGAGGTTGATACTCTTTGAATGCTAAACAAAGAAGTATCCATCTGATCTCAAATTCCTTGTAGGAGGGGGAAAATTAGGAGGAAAAAAGAGAAAATATGAAATTGGCTCGGACTTAGTGGTTCTGAGTCTTCAGACTGTGGCTGAGTGGCTGCTGGGTAAATACGACCTTTCCTTTGCTCCCCTTTCCTCCACTTAGGTCCTAACTTTTCAGAGGTGACATAATATTATCTAACAGCCAGTTTCTCACCTCTGCAGGGTATGACTGAAACTGTAATGAACTGAGGGAATATGTCCTGAGTTTTTTTCCTGTTTTGATTCAAAGTAGGGACAGCAGGTCTCCAGCATGTGCATGATTCAGAGACATGGAAATCTTTGCTGTGCTTATTCCCACTGTGTTCCCCTGTTGTATGAAATGGCCTCTGGTCTAGAAGTTGTAGTAGATGGTGGGATTTCTCCCGTCTCTTTCATAACACAGAAGGTGGTAACAGAAGTTCCACCTCTCAGTGAAATTAGCCCAGTTGATCAGATTTTGACCAGGCTTGAAGTGGCATGGACTGCGGAAAGATGCATCTTCTCTCATCTCTGTGTTTTAACTTCAATTAATGGCAGAGAAAAGGGTGCACATAAGTGCCCAAATGTACGTCTACCCTTTCAACTGAGTGAAAGTCTGAGCCCAAATAATGAACTAGGGAGCTCTAGTTGAGGTATGAGATCTTTTTGGGTGAGGACCCAGGACATTTGGTGACTCAGAATATCATGTACAAACCCTCTGAGCCTAAACTAACACCAAGTAACAGCCAGGAGGGAAATGAAAAGCTGATAACTGCATGCACAATGATCTGCTCTAAATTAGCACTGACCCCTCAGGAAAGAGATTTGGAGTCGTTGCAGATAGTTCTTTCATATGCCATCTCAGTGCTCAGAAGAAGCGAAAAATGTGAATAAAATCCTAGAACTTACTGGGAAATGAATAGAAAACAGAGCTTCACTTTAAAACTGTGTATATAAATCCCTAGTGCACCTAAATCTGGGACACTGTGTGTACTTCCATTCATGCCATATAAAAAAAAGGATGTAGTAGACTTAGAAAAGGTAAAAAGAAGGATGATCAGACGTGAAATAGTTTTAATATAAGCAATGGCTAAGTAGGACTTCTTATTGCAGCGGAGAGCCATTCTATGTACCAGTAGACATCTACAAAGTGATGAGGAGTATGGCAAGGCGCAGTAAGCAATGGTTATTCATTATTTCTCGTACCATGAGAACTCAGAAGCACTAATGAAATGATCAGATAATACATTTAAAACAAATATAAAGGAGTTCCTTTACACAAATCATGGAACTTGTCATGGGAGTTAAAAATATAACTTTTTTTTAGAAAGAGTTTAGAAAAGTCAGTAGAGAAAAGGCTCAGCACTAGCAACCAAATACCTAATCCAGAATGATCTAGCAAAATCACTGAGCACTGGAGTGTAGGAGAGCAAAACAGCTGAAATTCAGCTTATACTCTGTTTCTTAAATTTTTCCCTAAAGCCCCATTATTGGTCAATCTGAGACTGGGTAAGGCAAATTCTGGTTCTGACCATGATGGCAGATCTTTTAGCAAGGGATTAAATGTGCGGACACTCACCCTACAGCCTGGTTTCCTTCCAGCATGGCCTTAGCCAGAGCAGCTTAAGGAAGTTTAACCTCAGTGGTTTCCTAATTGATTTCAATAACACAGATTCAAGACAGGGAACAACTGATGAGGCATCAGTTCGCAGGAAAAAAAAAAAAAAGAAATGAAACACATTTGAAGGCTGTAACAAATCACAGCCTGCCCCCAAACCAACACACCATGCTGTCATGAAAAAGGTGAACGCTGTAGTACGCTGTGTAACCTGCCAGTGATGCTCTGCTCACCCCTGGGAAAGCCTCGGTCAGAGGAGAGTATGTAAAGTGGGGCACTCCGTTTACAAAAAGGGTTGTCCTACTTCAGGAATATCTAGCAGGAACCACAGGACCAGCCAACAGGGAAAAACTACCTGTGGGGAAATACTGAAATCATTATCTCCTTCAGAGGAAAGAGGACTGAGCAGAATATGGTAGCAATGTTGAAAGCCATGAAGGGCTGCTTTGTCAGAGAAGAAATCCCTGGGAAAAGACACAATGGGTTTAAACTGCTACAGGGAAGATGGTTGTTAGATATTGGGAGAGATTTTCCAACGGTCAGGACTGCGAAACACTGGAATGAATTGTCAGCAACATCTCCATCATGGGAGGCCTTGAAAAACAGTTTAAAAAAGACCTGTCAACGGTGACCTAGAAATATTGTATCTTGCTTTGTGACAGGAAAGGAAACTAGACAACCTCTTGAGAACTCTCCCAGACCTATGAATTTGTAATGCAGTCTTAAAACTCTCCTGTAGGCCTGATAATTTGGGTGAAAACACTTTGGGTGTCTTGAATTAATTCTGTGAATTAATTACACAGACTTTTACTAGACTGTGGACTGGGACTGGCAATGTCATTTCAGTGAGGTCCATGAAACACACAGCTATTTTAACTTTCTATTGCTACGGAGGGATCTTCATTTCTCTTCCCTGCAGCAGGGTTCAAGAAGTATTCAAGCTTTGCTGGGATTTTCAGGATAGAAATTTGGGGAGCGACAGGAATCATTTCATCCTTATTTCTTTAATCACAGCTGGCAGGAGCACGGTGTATGGTTTCCCTGTCCTGGCTTCTGGTTTTTCAGCATGAGGTAGCTGAGCTGACCTTGGGCAGGCAAAGATTTCATCGTCACCCACGAGGAGCTGTTGTGGGTGATTAGAGAAGAGAAGGCTCTGTCACAGAGGTGGTGGCAGAGGTTGCTCAGGGCAACACAGCGTGGGAAGCAGCATGAATGGATGTGTGGATGAATTCAGCCACCAAAGAGCAGGACTGGGCTTTTCCAAGCTCTGCAGCCGAGCAGAGGGGCAGTTCAGCCCTGTGCTGCACGCTCGTTGCACCAGCAAAGCCAAAAAGCAAAAGCTGCTCTTGCTTCACTTTACACCATTGCAAATGTCTTTGGATTCCCCTTTGCTGTGGATGACCTGGTGGCACAAATAACTCTGGGGCAAGGCTCAGGGGAGCTGCTCTCTGTCATGCACATACAACTATTGCAAGCCCCATACAGGTGCCACCACCGAACAATACCTTGGGCAGCTTTTGGCTCATGCCGTTGCCCATTCCGCTTGCAGCTGCTGGAGGAAGGAGGCATAAGCAAGATCTTCACATCTCTGTCTTACCGCGGAGATGAACACCTCCCAGATGTCTGCTTTGGCTATACAAGATGTAAATGTCAGCCCTGTTCGTGACTGAAAACAGCAAGGCATTACTTGGAGGCTGCTGGCATCAGCCAGGATATCTGTGTACTTTATGTAACTAATATTGCAAGGCCAGTGCCTTATACACTAAAGCTAAGTGGAAAAAAATTGGAAACTAGATGTCATCTTGTTTATTTATCAGATTATCTCTCAGCCCACCAGCGCAGTCAGCAAACATTTACTACAGCTTGTAAGGAGCAGTCAGTAAAAGTTTCTACAGTCTCTGGAAATTCATTCTTTCTCAGGCAGAAAACTCTGGTTGGAGAAAGCTTTTTTTCCCTGCTCTTAGATTTATTTTTTTTGTGGGGTTGGTTGGGATGTTCTCTGAGAATTTTATGCCAGATGAACAGATCATTTGCTCTACTCACTTCCTTCAGCTTGTGCTGAAGGGCTGCTGCAGCCCCCTTTACACTGTGTCTCTGCTGGCTTCTGCCTTGCATTGGCTTTCTGGCATGACTGTAAGGCTACGGGGATATATAGCAAAATATTTGCCTGGAGACACCTGCTCAGAATGAAGTTCAGGATTCACTTGGGCTCCCTCTCTCTGGACCTCACCAAAAGCCCTTCATGAGCAGCTTGGCTTTGTCCTCCATTTGATTGGTAGCATAAATGTCTACAACAGTTCTTCTCTGTCACTACCCATCCCTTGCCTCCAGACCGAGTGAAAATATTCCAGATATTGAACAAGGACCACCCAGATGCTGTACGTGCAATGCTCGGTGCCATGACATCCGATCCTTCCTGAGGCTTCTCGATGCTGCAGCACCAGACGCCGCAACTTTTGCTCGGAGGCACATTTCTACTGCAGGGGAAAAGGGAAGGAGATCATTTAGACACAGCCGTTGTTGGCTCTGGGTCCCCAACAGCCTGGGACGGGTTCATATCCAAACTGTACCCCATACTGTATTTTAATTAAACTGAACAAATAAACCAGTCCTGAAGCCATCCAGCAGTGGTAACTTCACACTGTGGCTGAGGTGAACCATGCACCACTATGAGGAGGGAAACTGGATATTCCCATAGCTGCTCTTTTCTGAATATGTGCTGCCAAGAACTAGAGTATACTTTCTTACAGTAAAAAGTTGTTGGGAAAAAAACAAGCAAACCACAAAGAAAATGGCTTCAGGACTGTTCCCCTCTTGTCGGTATTTATTCAAGCTGTCTTCCTCTTTCTGCAAATTTGGCAAACGGAGTCTGGCATCCCAGCTCAGGGGACACCTGTTAAATAAATAGGCTCAGTCTCTAACTGCTGCATTCATGGCAGAGTTTCCTGGTTCCCTTAGGCAGCTAATTTTTGTTGATTATCATACAGTACAGAGGGATTGTTTGTGCTTCTGCATCCCATCCAGGCAGTGCCGCTGGTAACAGGCATGTCCATGTGACTCAAGCCTGCTGCCTGCGTGGAATAAAGAATAATTTTTTATTCCGAGGTTTAATGTGGATCACGAAGCAGGGAGAAGCAGCCAGGTGGAGTTCTTGTGGAGGTGAACTGAGCCCCTGCTGGTTTGCTTGGTTTGCCTGTAACAACGCGTTTTTGAAGAAACCTAAGAACTGAACCGAGGCTTAACTGAAAGCAGAAGTCACTGTTGCCTGAGGCAGAGACACAGAAAAGCTTGCTAAGAGGCAACAAATGGGCTGGGACACCCTCAGAGAAGGTCTAAGCAACAGAGGGCATCGAAGAGCTGGATTTTGGTACTGAGGGCTTCAGGATACGCAGAGGAATTGAACTCTCCCAGGACATGCCTACACACAGAAGCAGACCTAAACAGCCTCATACAGCATGCGAGCCAACATGGAGAGGCATGGAACCACATTGGCATGGTGCTTTCCATCACCTTCGGTCTATTTTCCGTCAGCTGGATCTCAAAACTCACACACAACGCTGGGCTAGGCAGTTTTCAGAGGTGAATTTATCCCTCACCACCTTCAACACAAGAATAGAGAGATGCTGTATTCCCTTGACCATATAGTCTGGCATAGCCAGCTCCAGCAATCTAGAACTTTGTCTGTGTAGTGGCGTTAGGGATTTAAAGTAAATTTAGGAGCTTATTAGTGTGTTAGTGATGCTTTGTAATTGTAAAGGCTTGGGGGCATAAGAACATAGATACGGTTCCTTTAACCTGACTTCTGCCTTAAGGTCTTCTTTTATAATCATAGAATATCTCAAGTTGGCAATGACCCAAAGGATCATTGAGTTCAAGTCCCTGCTCATTGTAGGACTACCTAAAACTAAACCACATCATTAAGAGCACTGTCCAGACACTCCTTGAACTCAGACAGGTTTGGTGCCGTGACCACTTCCCTGGGGAGCCTGTTCCAGTGACCGACCACCATCTCGGTGAAGAATCTTTTCCTAACGTCCAATCTGACCTTCCTCTGATGCAGCTTCACACTATTTTCTCGTGTTCTTCTTCACTGCAGTTTCTTGACTGGACTTGGATTGAAGCCTAAAACCATGGGCTTCAGAATAGGGATGGCTACGACTCACATTTGCAGTGCTGATCACCACACTTGGGACTTCAGGATTTAGCGCACACCAGCTCTCCTTTCAGGTCTGAAGTTGAAACAGCAAATTTCAAAACTAAATAACCAGTGGAATGTGTGATGTTTCTTGCCTAAATTTAGGAAGTACATGGCACAGTTCAGTTCAGCTTCTTTATCCTCCATGTCTTGTAGTCTCCATTTCAAATTCAATATCTTCCATACACAAATGATAGTACTTCTGGGGTATCCCAGTAGTGCTGGGGTATCCTTATATTGTAGGCAAGATGTGAGTTGTAGGTGGAAGCAATACCCTTCATTAAACCTAGAACTATATGGAAAACAGTAGAAATGTATGTGCACATATACACCTTTTTTTCAGTCTAGACTGCTCTGCCCTCCCAAGGAGGCTGCAGTCCAGAAAGGGGTGGATTCGCTGCAAATACCAGTGAATTAGGGGTGGGATCTCTGCCAAGGATTTCTCTGAGAGGAGCAGCCCATCTATTTCTGTACATTTTGGACTCATGTTTGAAGTCATAGTCTTGAAGGATCCTCCGTACTGGCTAGAAAGATTCACAGTTTATTTCTGAGCACGGAATAAACTATATCTAACTATAGATTTGGCTCAAAACTGGAACTCCCTGGGAATTCCATGGAAAAATCCCCTCCGTTTTCTTTTCAGAGATAATTATTCTGAAATGGAATGAAACACAAATCTCCTGTGGAATGGGAACCCTCACACGCAGTTGAGATGAAGTTGTGAAGGGATTCCCTTTACATCTTTTTGAAGTGTGTCTGAAGCTCACTGAAGAGCCTGAAACCCAGTCTGCCAGCTTTGGAAACGATGGGAGCATAAGCAGTCCTGAAAATCCTGAATGAAAGCCAAATTCAGAGCTGCCTCAAAATATAGAAAATTTGGGGCACACTTTGATTTTTTTCCTCTAGGAAAAGAGTCGATATTCCAGAAATTCAGTTTTCTCTGAGGAAATAATTCCAGTGAAAATCTCCCAGTTAAATATCCTTTTTTTTTTTTTTCTAAACCAGTGCACGTGAAAAGAAGATAATGTTGCTGTCCCATAGACGAAAGGCTGTGAACTCCTCCTCTTTCTCATAACATGGGAGAGTCCAGCTTTCCAAAAGAAACTATAAAAAATATAGCAGGGAGGAAAAACCTGCATAACAGCAACTGCAGCCGGAGAGAACAGTGAGGACG
>NW_010561366.1:0-15533 GCF_000687285.1 Phaethon lepturus | reverse complement strand
ACCCGCGGCACGACGGACTTTCCTCATGCGGGGGCCGAAGGAGCGCGCAGCGACCGCCCCGTTAGCGGGCTCTCCCCAAACCCCGCGGCCTCCTGCAACGCCCTTCTCCCTGTCCTCAGGTGGCACAGTGGGGCGGTTTGTCCTGGCCGTGAATGAGCTCAGTGTCGCTGTTTGTGCAATCGTGTGCAGCTTCGCCAACGCTTGAAAAGTAGTAATGCTTCTTTAAAATTTCTTCTTTATTTAAATTCTAAAGTAAACTTAAAATGCTTCATTTTGTTTACCAATTGGTAATCTTGACCCATTTCAGTAGCCTTTTCGCTCTGGCTGTGAAAGATACTCTTTAAAGGGCTGTGGCGGAGCTTGCAGGAATGAACTCCATACTTGTGTGTTTGTAGGATTTGGGCCAAAGTTGTTTGACTGAGAAAAGAAATGAAAAATGAAGTCAGTATTCTTACTCAACACAAGAATACTTGGCATTTTAAAAAACGTTTACAGAAATCACATTGTTAGTGCTGTTGGATGATGACATGCAGATTTGTATGTCAATAAATGATAATTTATCTTTTAAGGATTGTTTTAAGGAGAGTCTGCCCCTCTTGCTTTAAGCACTTCTTCCTGTATACACCTCTTGCAGGAAAAGACGGTAAGTCTGTAGTAAAGTGTTGAGGAACAGCCTACTCAAGACTGGAAGAACTAAACAAATTCTGCTGCATGCAAGGCAGAATATAAGCCTATTATCTTATTTTTAGCTTATTTATTAAACACTTCACATTCCTATTCTTGCAAAATACAAAGAAGGATGGTCCCACTCCAAAGACTTAAAGTAAGTCCTGTGGATTAGAGAGGATGCTCTGAGGATTAAACAGAAAGTGGATGCTGCAGTTTAGCAGATGTAATACCTGTGCACTCCTTTCCGCAGTCCTGGATGAAGAAAGCGGTAGCATAAACAGGATGCGTGCTTGCTAAATTTCCAAGAGGATTTGTGTGGGAGAGGTGCAGCTGCTTTTGGGACACCCCAGATCTTTGGAAGCAGCCTGCAAGATAGCTCATGAGTAAGAGGTGCTAAAAACATTCCTGTGTGCACAGCGGCAATGGAAGACAACAAAGAGCAGAGGCTGAGGTGTACACGAGTTTTGCAGAGGCCCAGGTTTTGTATGAGTGCATGTGTGTTGGCAGCCAGGTGGGAGTGCCTGGCCTGCAGCCCTGAGGAGGGGCAGCCCCACATACCCCTATGGGACTGGAGGAAGGAGCAGGACAAATCTAGGCAAGGCTTGGTGAAGGACTGGAGCAGGGACCCCAGTCCATAAAAAGGGGCCGTGGAAACAGAGAAGATCGTAACGTGGTCAGAGCAGAGGTAACATTTGCAACAGTGTTTTGAACTGATTTGGAGTGACAGAAATGGGAAATAAGCAAGCTAACAAGGAGACACTTACTTACCCTTTGATGAACTGAATGCTAGTTAGGATTAGTTTAACCACTACCACTAAGTATACTGATTTTAGTTGTGAAGGTAATGTAATGTTAATAAAAATTGCTTGATATGGAAGTCAATGTATACGACAGAGAGTTGTGTAATCCTCACACTACAAACACGTGTTCTCTGCTGCTCCTCTCTGATTGTCAACATTTTTGAAGTTCTAGAGAAGACCCACTATTTAAAAACAAGAAAGTATTTCAGGCCTTATATCCACTGAAGAGCTGTCCTCCATGCAAAACCAGCAACAAAGGCTGTTAGTTTCCATGGATTACACGTTCAAGGACTCTTTTACATGTGATTGCTGCAGACTTTTAACCTCTTCCAAAAGTAGTTTTAAACTTCTGAACAGTTAATGTGATAACAGGTTCTGCATTACCACCCAAGAATATCTACAGAGCTGTGCAGCAAAGGGAAAATTGAGGGCTGATGAGCAACTTGAGGCAGAGAACAGGCTGCTGGGAAAGTCCCACACACCATAGGCAGCATGTGCAACCTTTGCCGTACCGGGAACAGCAGCAGCATCACTTCCTGGCATTGGCTATCTGGGAACACACCCTAAATTACAGACTACAGACAAGGCACTCAATCTGAATTAAACTGTAGTTACCAAATGTAAATGATGTTGTTATAGAGAATTCACCCATGAACTAAACCAGAGACATCTGGCTGGTTTCCATCAATGGCTGCAGAAGGAACAGAAAAGTAAAATGCCGGTAAGCAGTTACACATAAATAAAAGTTTTATCATTGACATTAATCTTAAGCTAAATTAATATCTGTTAGGAACACAGAAATGGGAGTGACCTTTCTTTTGCACCAAGCCCAGTCCCCTACTTCTGCAGGGAACCAAATCAAATAAACCCTTTCATAACTTGATCATACTTCATTTTTGAAGCCAGGAAGCTGCTCAGTCAGCATCTGTTAGAGTCCCTGTCTTTGCAGGATAAAACCATGAAATACAGTTACGATTTTTATGTAGGAAATGGGTATAAAGTAAGCTATGAAGGTTTTAAGCTCAAAAACAAAAGATGGCAGATTCACAGTCTCTCATGCAATCTTAATTATCCTGCCTTGTGTATGTATTCTTTGCATAAATGATGCATAGGTTATGTGACAAAAATAGTATGGAGGTGCATAAGCAAAGAGTCTGTATTAATGTGCACAAAAAATGTCTAAATTTTGGCAGTTGACTTTGCAACACAAGCAACTTTTCTTCCCTTTCTAGTGCAGTTTCTTCTTGAAGGTAGAACAAAACCTGTCTTCTGTTACATGTGTCCCTGAGGTGTGGCATCTACAGACTTGGAATGATGAATCTTTAGCAATAAACTATTTAATATTTAAACTACAGAGCTAATGCCATAGTAACTATGAAAAATGCCCTCTGTCCTAGGGGAGGTGACATTGCCTCCTGTAGTGGTCTAGCAGAAATGCCCAGCCTGAGTGACCCTTCTTCTCCCATCGGCTGCTGCTAGCTCTCCTGGACTAAGCTGGTGGTGCTGGTGATCCAGGGATGAGTGCTTCTCCCTATCAGTCATTGAAGAAAGTTATTTTGTACACAAAGCAGACAAGAGACAGATTTCCTAATGAATGTCTGGCAAGTGTGACCTTGTCTGCCTGAAAATGAAACAACTGCTGAAGTAGAAGGGGGAAACCTCTACCTGAAATGTAACCCTGTGTGACAGTCTGTTACTGAGATGTTCTTTGAAAAGACTGTGCAAATGATGGTGCAAATTGAGTGGAGGTGGTCCTGCTCTTCCATGTGTCCCTCCATGCATCCCTGCCATCTTCCTGTGAGAAATTTAATAATGTTGTTCCTCTGCAGCAGCCAGAATTCCCTGCTAATCTGGCTGAAAATGAACCCCCTCCTTAAAAGCTTAGTTTCTTAATCTTTATGCTCCAGTTTGCAGGCTTCTCACTAAATCTTCTTGTCCTCTGTGGAGAGTCATCTGCACAAAATCCCTTGTACCATGACAAAAAGATGTAAGACTTCTTAGTGTTTCTGCACAAGTCCTGTTCAGCTGACAATGTGAAATTATTTGAATTTAAATTTATGTAAATGTTATCAACAACAGCTCTTTATTTCATTTGAATCGCAGAGTGGTTTGGGTTGGAAGGGACCTTTAAAGGTCATCTGGTCTAACTCCCCTGCAATGAGCAGGGACATCTTCAGGTTGCCCAGAGCCCCATTCAACCTGACCTTGAATGTTTCCAGGGATGGGGTGTCTACCACCTCTCTGGGAAACCTGTGCCAGTGGGTCACCACCCTCATTGTCAAAAATTTCTTCCCTGTATCTAGTCTCAATCTACCCTGTTTTAGTTTAAAACCATTACCCCTTGTCTTATCACAACAGGCCCTGCTAAAAAGTCTGTCTTCATCTTTCTTCTAAGCTCCCCTTAAGTACTGGAAGGCTGCAGTAAGGTCTCTCCAGAGCCTTCTCTTCTCCAGGCTGAACAACCCCAACTCTCTCAATGCCATCTTAAGTGCCAAAACCTTGATATTTTCACTTCCAAAAGAGCTTTGGTATTTCCCAGACTTGCAAATTGTCCATTTTCAGAATAGCACTGGACAACATTTAATAGAGAGGATGTATTCCCATTTTCTGGATAATCCTAGCACCTAAAATGACTCTTCAAAACTGATGTACCCACCCAGTTCCTAGGATTCCCAAATTTGCTTTGGTCTGTAAGCCAAGGATTTGTCCATGTTACGCCTTTAGTTGAGTCCGCTGCTTTATAGAAATAAAAAACCACAAGAGTTGTCACTGGAAAACTTGCAGAGCCTCCACCCTTCCCCAGGCTGGAATTCCCACTCTTTTCTCTTTTTGTATGTCAAACTTCGCACTCGGTTCATTTATCAAATGACAATGTGGTTTCTGGCTTTATATAAAAAATGGCTGTGATGAGTCACAGACCTCCCCCTTCCTTGCTTTCTTTTGATATTGAGATACCAAGTGCGAATGCACTATTGACAGTATTCCCACACCTTAGGAATTTAGGAACTTATTAGGAACTGAGTTTGCATTCCATAATTAATGGGGGGGGAGTGTCTCTTTGCTGGCTTTACCTCAAATAGTAACATTTAATACAGTTGCAAAACTTTATAATTCATATTATCATTTAGCAGAGAGACCAGATGTGATGCATTAATCATCAAAGTGATACGTTTTTTCAGTATGACTTTTCTAAATGACCTCCTGGTCTTCCCATTTGTCAGTTTGGGCAATTCTGACATCAGTTTACTTGCCTCTTCTCTTTATAGGACTACAAACTGGTATCCAATTATTCTTATTTCTAAATGTTTTATCCCCTATTGTTCAAAGTCAATTGCTTATTTGCCAGCATAAGAAAATATTAAGGAGAATGGTGCTGATTTATCCTTCGTTGAATTATTTTTCATCATAATATTAAAATTACAAATTGGACAACTACTGCCTAATTGAAAATATTCCTGTAACCAAAGAGATCTAATAGTTACTAACTAGAGTGTCTGCTGTCAAGCAGGGTGCTTGAAACATTCATAATGTTGTGAACAGATACTCCATCATAGTACAAGTGTCCTAAAGGATTGTTTCAACATTTCCAATGAAGCATCCCAGGGTCCATTAGCCAAGAGCGTGCACTTACAATGATCATATCACACAGATATGGAGAAATTCCTGAAGTACTGATCAGACAAATGGATTCTAAAAAAATATTTTTAAGCAAGAGCTATCTCCCTAATAGTGCATTTTAAACACATCAGTCCAAGGAAACTATTTAGTACATAAAAGGAACAGGAACATAAGCCATGGAGTAGAAGGCCATAAAATGAAAAAGGCAGAACCCCTGAGTCGCCTGCAGGTACCTGTGACTCAGGCAGTCCCAAAGATGGATCTTGCAGCAGCAGATGAAGAGGAGCAAAGCACTTCAGTCTCTGCAGGACAGCTTCCAAGCCCTGGCACCGGGCAGGCCATCATCAAGTGTCAGTAAATGCTATTCTTATCTAGAGAGCTGTAAAAGCAAAGACAGATCAGCTACCCGGTCAATCATTATCCCAGGCTCGATGTAATCTAAATCAGCAGGTATTCAAGTAGATAATATTATGAAAGAAAATTCCAAAGTAGGTTCCCTTTACTTTGGCGGATGCGGGAAAGAAACATGAGACCATTAATTATGCTTGTGCTCAGGGAAGGAAATACAAGAGGAGTTAGAAAATTATGTCACTAAAATGGAAAAAAATAGACTTTCTGTTTCTGGATACAAAATAGAATTACTTTTATGAGGGATATATTAAAATAATCATCCTTGGATCCATTTTCCTCATATAAAGTCAAGACTAGCTCATATCTGTATACGAATACATTTCTGGAGACTTAGAGTAGAATCTGGTTTACAGGCTGAGAAATGAAAAGAGCTGATATCTTGAACAATCTACAGCACCATAGCATCCTCTCCCCTCCAGAAGCACCACCACCACCAGAGACTTTCAAGCTCAGCTCTGATCTGAGTGAAGAAAGCAAGTGAGAGTGTGGAGTCACTTCTGTGTTATGTGACACACAGGGTGGTGCTAACAAACTGGTGATAATCACAGCCATCTTCCCTTCAAGCTGGCTGCAGCAACACTGGAGGCGTAAGGTAAAAGTATATATAAATCCACTCCGAAGTTATGACTTTGTAGTGAGAGACTCTGTCGGGTACTGTACGTGCAGAAGCAAAGAAAGAAAAGTTGGAAAAGGCATCAAGGGTGCTCCAGAGAAGGCTCTTTCAGGCTTAGAGAGTGCTTTTGGGAAGAAGTCTGTCAAAAAGAAAACTGGAACCATGAGCAAAGAAGCTGCCTATTTTTGTGTGTGTGCTTTAATTCCCATGTGTTCAAGGAAGATAAAGTTTTACATCCTCTATAAATAAGTATATTTGTATTAAGCCACCCAGCTTCAGTTTCTTTTTTTGATCAGACTTATTATCTCATCTATCTTCTGAATGCTGTAGTTGAAAAACGGAGAATTTTTAAAGAGCATCAAATGTGTTCTGTTGTCATACTGCTTGTTGCACAGGTGATACCTTGGACCTGAGTCTCATGGTGCAGTTTCACATGTTATAATTAGTTTACTGTTACTGGCAACACAGATTGGAAATCGGAACATCAGAACTAAGCCCCGTGAAAAACTATTTCATGCCAATATTCTCTGATTTTCCTGAATTTCCCTCTTATTTATAAGAGGCTATACACAAAAAGGAGAACAGTTCGATCTAATTTATTTACTGCAAATGTTCTTGGGAAGAAAAATGTTGTGAACAATTTTAGTTCGGCCAAGTAAAATACTGTTTTCCTAATTTTACTGACAAGAAAATTCACTATCTGCTTCCAAAATACCATAAACTGTACAGGTAGGGGACAATGAGGAATGAACTCTCTACAAAATGTGCAAATGGTATAATAGCCCTTGAAAAAAGAGATGTGAGAATACAAGGAAATTACCATCAGATGTAATCATTCCTGCACTTGTTTTCTTGACTTGAATAGGAGGCTCTAACTTAACTGAGCAGCTCAACAACTACATCTGAATGATAAAATGGGGAAGTCTACATCTGAAGGACTTCCTTCCTCAAAGACGAAAATCCAGAACAGGGAAAATACCTTTTCTTCAACAGGCAGATTAGACCAAGGCAAGAGAGCTGAAGTGTTTGGGTCAGAACATGTTGATACAGCCATTCTCTGCCAGGTACAACATCATACTGATGTTACAAAAAGACTTACTGGATTCCTCTTGTTGTTTATGCTATGCTCTCCGTTGTCCTTATTCAGTCTTTGGAGCATAGAGTCCTTGGCAAGAAAGAGGGTGTTGCACCACTGATGTAAATTAGGACTGTTCCTGTGCAACAATAAATTGTACCAGGGCTGGGCAGTCCTGACTAGGGGAATTACAGTCAGTCCCTATGGCCTCCTTCCCATCAGAGTACAGGGGTCATGGAATGCAAAATTAGGGCCAGATTATTTCACTGGTGGCTGGAACTCAGCTATCTGCCACGTGCGTTACAATGGTACATTTACTTTTTCTAAATGCTAAATTACTGCCCTGGGAGATGCACACATGCGTTCCGGGCCAGAATTTGGAGTTTAGCCTAATACTATGTTTGTTAAACACATCTGGGATCTGTTATGTTGCTGGGTAATGATTTTCACAGAATCATCATTACTTAATATGTAATGAAATGTCATTGTCAGTACCAGTCTCAGCATGGCATTGCAGAGTAACATGTCTGAACACTAGATAGGTGCTTCTTGCTATGGGAAAAATACTACAGGTCACTAAAATGGTAAAGTATTAAGGACAACAGTTACTAAAAATGGATGTAACCTATATGGAAATTTGAGGAGCCAAGTCCAGAGACTTCCAGAAAGTAGCAGCTTTGTTTACAAAATCTATCACAAAAGTAACGTAAACACTGGAAAAGCATTAGAGAAACATCATTATAGGCTGCAAATAGATATATACTTGGTATAAAAATGCTTCACTGTTTTTAGTGTTAAATGGAAACTATTGCAGGAAACTTCTATGCAGTTCTAACTCAGCAACAGTCCTTTAGTACTTTAGGAATCAAAAGTGCAGAGCCAGAATCAAGCAGCAGTTTTTCTTTTTTGTATTTCAGGAGTTACTTGTTTTAATCTGTTCAAGTGCCACAGACTATTTTGGTTTTAGCAGTCTCTGAGGAAATTTTCCATATCCACCAAACAAAATAAAGGCCAGACTGAGTCAGTAATATTGTTATTTAATTTTGGTGCTCCTAAACTATACTTAACTTCAATTTGGAGGTGAACAGTTGAGCACAGGCAACTGTTTTGAAAGAGGCTTCATGTCTAAATGCTTCACCTCACTTATTGAAAGGATACTTTGAGAGGAGAAAAGTAATTCCAGATTCTAAGCCTACTCTTTGCGTTCATTCCTGAGATTACAGTCAAGTTTCCTTTTAATCCTTGCAGGAAAGGAACCAAGAATGCATGCCTCTACCACATAATGTTTTCTGGTGAATATACAGCATCTTTGAATACGGAATCAGAAAATTTGCAAGGATTGGTAAGTATTTATTTAAATTTCTGTTGTTACCTGTTCTATGGTTGGGGAGCTGTACACCAGTAACTCCTTCCACTTCAAAAAAATTATGCCTGTTTTTATGTATGCTGTCATTCTTTAAGAGGTGCAGTACTTTGCCTGAGGTATGCTGAGCCAGCATTCCCTCATATTTCCAGATGCACTGCAGTGCACTGATAATAATTATTCTGCACAATGTCAAACAGTAAGGAATTCTTTGCTGTAAATAGGTACAGATGCAGATATGTGATGCTAGGTATATAGATTCTTGAAAGGGAATGAGAGGAACAGTTTCATATGAAGCCTGAGTTATAAATGCAGCCAACAGATTATGATAATTATACTGTCTACCAGCACAACGTCTCTGTATTCAGCTTTCCAGCTAAGTTTTCAAAACTCTTGGTTCTTAGGCTCTTAAACTCTGCTGACATTTCACTCTGCCTTGACACCACCCTAAATACGTCTAAAATGTTTGTTGGCTTGTCTCTTGGTTATCACCCTCTCGTGGTTGCAGCTTTTACCCAAGTGAAAGGGTGTTTCTATGGATTCCTTAATAATTTTCTGGTATTATTATTAACCCTGGAGTCTCTTCTTAAGTACCATTATTCAATTACCTGCTTTAAATGTAAGTGAAATTCAAATACATCTAATTAAACTAAGTGGATTCTAAGCTCAGTGTATCTTCCAAAACACTACCATGTCTCTGACCTGGATTGTTAATTTATGAATTTATAGCTGTAGTATCACTTCTACATTTTCTGTAATGTAGAAGACTCCAGCATACATTCCCAGCCAAGCTCTAATGCAAGACTTATACCCAAAAGGTTATAGCTATAAAAAAATTATCAGAAGTCTGATCCAAACACAAAGTTTTTTGAACGGGACTTTTGATCATGCTGTATCCTGATTTTGTTCAAAGTTTATTTTGACAATTTGACTCCATTTCAGAATTCTTCATTAATATGAAGATACTTTGCATTAATATTGAGAAGCAAGGTTAAATCTGCCATTCAAATTTGGATAGTTTAGCAGTCCATTCCACTCACTCCTAATCCCATTTTGTCTGTTTTGATTTAGTTTGGTGTTTTGAATTACCCTCAAAATATTAATCTATTTGTTAAACCATGGGCCATATTAAAGTCATGAATATCCCTAGAAGGGATGAAGTCAGTCTAAACACCATCAAAATGTGAATGCAAGCTCAATAGTTATTAGAAGCACAGGTATACAAAACACAACTGAAAATAGAAAACCTGTATTGTTTGTTAAAAATGAATTGTTAAATTTTGTAAAAAAACCCACAAAACCAAACCAAACAAAAACAACCAACAAACTCAAACACTTGATTCTGGGATAAAACAGTCTCTTTTTTGGACCTTTCATATCCAGCTTTTAAGTCCAGAGAAGAGAAATATAGAACTGTCAAACCAAACAGACCTTAACTATGTGCCCAGTGTTAGGCTGGCTATCCGTTAGACAACAGATTACTGAATTGTTGCAAGAAACAGTTACTGTTAAAAATAATTTCTACAAATCCCTCAGTATCCGTGGGAACAGATGGAAGCATATGTTATGATCACTACCTAAAACAGCAAACACGCATCAGAGTAACCTTGCTTTTGCAGATTTCTTCAGTAGATGAATTGAATGTTTTCCAGTTGATGGAAATGAAGTTTTTCCGGTCTGTGAATTCCCAGGTTACCCTGTCTTTCACAGAAGCCCTTCACTTTATGACAACAGGTACAATTCACAGTTTTTAAAGCAGAAAGCAAAGATTACCTACCTGAACTCTGATTAGACTAAGACAGAAGGGATAGAATTTGTGAAGCCCATACTGGTAAACATGATACTTCTTTGAAAGACTTTCTAAGTTAGTTCAGGCTAATAATTGACTGAATACTTGAACAGGAAAGAAAATCTCACTACCCAGGAGCTGAATATGATTTTTTCATATTTCTAAATTAAATTAAGTCCCCAAATTCAGTTTCATTTGATACAAACTGTTCCATTTAATGCTAAAAATATATTTTTATGTAAGTGCTTGTCAAAATGACACGAATTGATGTGTAAATCTTGTAGAGAAAGAGAAGATCATATTAGTGTTCCCAAAGAAGTCAGTGCATGCCTCACAAAATCTAAGTCTAATTCCTACCTATATTTGAGAGGAACTCTCCTTTCTCCTCTCCTCTCCTCACTCAGCCCTTTTGACTGGAACAGTCCCACTTTGTAAAATATACTTAAATATTCATGGAGCCAGCTGGTGAGAGAAAAAACAATGCTCTAGTTTGGTGGTTCAGTAACCCTCCTGGGGAGGGTGGAGGTGTTAGTCCCAGTCCCAGTGAATGTGTAATTATTTATACAAAGTACAACAGTGTCAACAGGAGAAGTGACAAGTCCCGTCCCGCAAAAAATTTCCTTGCAGGAATGAACAAGGATAAAGAAACAATAATGTATTTGCCAGAAATCTGCTAGGTATAGTTAACAACAGTTTAAACAAGCTCTTAAAATACTTTACAGATATTCCTGAAATAGCTAAGCTTTTGGATGAATAGATGTTCTTCCACATATCTGAGACAGGCCTTGTTCCTCATATTAAGTGAACAGACCTTTCATCCTCCAAAGCAAAACAGCTCTTAAAATAGAAGTCATTCAGAACATATTTTAAGATCTTAGCATCTCATAACATCATACCTCTATCCTTGCTCGTATTGACATCAATGGAAGGAAAAACAGTATTTATATGTCCCACAAGCAGATCTGTCACTTGGAGAATGCTGCTCTATAATGGTTTGTGTCTGACGGGAATAAAGAACTCTTGAGACCTGCCTGCCAGTTGAATAGTCACGGCTGTATGGACCTCCAGCAGTAATGTTTTTGCAGTGTGACACTGCAAAAGACATCAAGCAAGGCAAGATTCTTAGGCACAGATGAGTTTTCATTGGACCAGCTAAAAAGACAGACAACATTTCAGGCAACAAATTCTTTTTCAGAGCTAAGACAGAAGGAGAAAGCTTTAAGCTACATGCAGGCTGAGGAGAACTGCTGTCACTTTATCTCAATTTGTGAACTGGACAACGTGACACACTTTTCTAACATTTTCTTATAGTTCCTATGAGTTAGCATTAGAGAAATTACAAACAGCATAGATAGTTCCAGTGCATTGCTGTGATTTTTTTTCAATACACACATTTTGCTCAAGTCTGAACCTGTATTGAGTCTGGCTGAGGTGGAGTTAATTTTCCCCAGAGCAGCCCTCACAGTCCTGTGCTTTGTACTGGCAGCTAGAAGGATGCTGATAACACACCAGGGTTTTGGCTGCTGCTGAGCAGTGCTCGCACAGCACCCAGGCTCTCTCCCACATTCCCCCCTCACCAGCAGCCTGGGGGTGGGCAAGATCTTGGCGGGGGGACACAGCCAGGACAGCTGACCCAAACTGACCAAAGGGACATTCCATACCGTATGATGTCTGCTCAGCAATAAAAGCTAAGAGAAAGGAGGAGGAAGCGGGGGCATTCATTATTTATGACATTTGTCTTCCAGAGCAACCTCTATGTGCACTGAAGCCCTGCTTCCTGGGAAGTGATGGGACATAGCCTGCTGATGGGAAGTAGAGACTAAATCTTTTGTTTTTTCTTTGCTTCCGCACATGGCCTTTGCTTTTGCTTTTATTAAACTGCCTTTATCTTGACCCATGAGGTTTTATTCCATCTTATTTTCTCCCCTCCTGTCCTGTTGAGGAGGGGTGACAGAGCAGCTTGGTGGTACCTGATGTTCAGCCAAGGTGCTTTTTGATGCCCAGCGTGGGGCTCGAGAAAATGGCAGTTGTATTAAGTGTGTTATAGCTATAGTAGTTATTAAGTGGCAAGCTCCTATCCTTAGAGAGACATTTTGCATGTAGACACTTAATTGTTATTGACACAAAGATGGTATCTTACTGATGACGTACTTGTGTATACCGTAGCCCCTAAGTCAAAATTCCCCTGATGGCTAACATACAACAGGAGTAGGTATATGATGGGATAAAAGAGTAGGAAGACAATGAAATCTGGACCAAAAGATGCCAAGCAAAACTTAGTAGGGAGTTGTTATACTGATAAGATGTGCACTTTAAGAAGGTAGGTCCCTGTGACACCTCTTCTGCCACTGCGTGTGTGAAAACTGGTCCTGAATAACTGCTGTAGGTGTGAAACTCTTAAGACAACAGCGTTGAGAAGGCCTGTGTTTTCTAGCAGTGAGTCTCTGCTGAAGTCTGGCATCAGATCCATCAGCCTGACTTTTTTAACAGTGGTGCTACAGCTACTACCAGATAGATGAAGGAGACACAGACATCGCTTCCCTTTGGCCGCAGGCAACATCCCCGTGAAGAGGTTATAGAGCAGTAGCGAGCCAGGGTGGGAAGCATGCCAAGAGGTCCTCACCACTCACAGCAAAGAGGAGTGCTGTGTCCAGAGCTGGGGGCATGGTCACCTCTGAGTGCCCCAGCCCAAAGCCCAAAGACCTTGGTAATGTTACCTTGTTCATCACCCTGCCTTTAATCTCCCCCAAATCTGTGCTCACTTCCAGTTGGGCTGTCAGGCTCCATGTGCTGGTTCTGTGCAGTTGGACAGCAGATGCAGGCAGTGGAGGGTATAGCACCAACACCATCTCTGGTCCCCCTCTGTCCACCCTCTCCCAATTGCACAAGTGGATCATTGACAAAAACATTTGGAGGCCTGCGGTGGGTGACATTTGGCTGCGTGGTAAATTTACCCTGGGCAAAGAGAGCCACTGTTAGTGCAGTGAGCTATTCAAATCTGATTTAAGCTACTTACTTAAGGCATCAAAACAAGGAACTTGAAATAGGAGCTTTTCTCACGGCTTCCAAGCAATGAGTTTCACCTTATATGTCTGACCTACAGACCCCTATGCCTAACCTGACAAAAAAAGGCATCAGGAATTAGAAATTCACCACCTCTGGCTTTAAGAACGGAGTAAAAAATGCTAAGAAGATTAAAGCTTTAGCCACCAAAACCAGAGCTGTATGAAAATTGTTTTTAAAGCTCAGCTGTAAACAGTGTAATAATTCTTATTACAGTAACCATAGAGTCATATTCCTTTTGTTAGTCATACGTTTTGCCAATAAAATTACTTTCATAAAACAAAAAAAACTTCCATAGTGTGGAAGGTCTTTCAGGGGACTGTATAATTAAAGCACAGTGTTGTCTGACACCTGGAAAGAAATGCCTAACTGCAGAACAACACATGACCTTTAACCTTTAAAAAATGTATTTTCAGATAAAAGATTTTCAAAGAAAATTTTGAAGGAAAGCTGCTGTAAAAGCAGAGAAGTCTCTGTCTTGAAACTCAAAGATGAAAGGGATACAGCAGCTTTCTGCATCTATATGTCTTATGTAAAAACTATGAAAGAACAAGCAGCTGTCAGCAAGATGTAAGAATCCACCAAGTGATATTTTGATGAATACTCATAAATTAAGGAGTTAAATATTACATAGGCTCTGGCAGACCGAAGGAGAATGAGCAGCAAGAACCGCATTGAACCTGGTAAATATAGCTGTTATAACAGGTGAGCAAGTAAAAACTGATGTAGAATCTGTACTAAGATTTAGACAAAAGGAGATGTGTGGTAGAAATATATCAACCAGGAAAAACAGCTTGGAGAATATAGCAATATGTCTATCCAGATTCTGAGCTAAAGATGAACAAAACTTAGATTATTACAACAAATTAAAAAGTGTTAATACTTCTAAAGCCACAGCAAGGAAATGAAGAATTACTGAATCTGCTGGCACCTTTTCTGTGTGGGGCAGGTCAGCATCTCAGGCCCTTTTCTTTAGGAAGAAATCACAAATTCTGTCAAAGAGAGACTGAGGCAATTGCAGTGGTTGTAAAACTAGACACTAACTCATTTTTCCAGCATCTGCTGAAGTTCCATGTGAAACTGGAAGACAACTGTAATTGGTGCCTTTCAAAAATGCTCTAATGCCTCTCCATTACCTTACTAAATTCCTTGAGGCAAGGGCGCACAGTTTATGCAGTGTTACAGAGAAGAAATGAAGGCACAACTGTATGTATGTATATTCTGAATACAGTGTATTTTACTTTTGCAAATGTGGGAAAAGCTAATTGCAGACATTACAATATGTGCAGAAACACAGTGAGCAAGTGTATGGATGCATGTATTTTTGGAGGAAGCAGCATTTCTGTGTTCCTCTTTCTGCTCTGCTGTGTGCACCATAGCACTTTCCACACAACCCAGCCCAGCCCAGGAAACAGACCTTGGGCTAAGGGGGTGAGGGCACCTGGCCTTGGGAACTGAGTGTAGTGAGCCATTGCCTAGCTGAGGTTAAGGCATCCTTCAGACCGGCTGTCACTGGCCAAGCGCTCACAGGAAACAAACTCCTCTCCTGGTCCAGGTCTCTGATGTGCAGGTTGTGCAGGTGTAAAACTCTCTGCAGTTCTGCAGGTTTGGCTTGTAGCTGCTTGTCTTTGGGTTTCTGATCTGGGTTTTCAACCATGACTTCCTAACTCTGCCCAGCTCTGCTCCTGACTGTGGGCTGTAGCTGCAGGATGTTGGGTTTAACCTGTCTCGTTGCTTCAGCTTGCTCTCCTGGTGGTAAGCATATAAGGTGGGATGGTGGGGCTGCACAACAGAAAGCATGAGGCTGGGATCCTTTGAGAGCTGTGGCTGTGCAGCTTCAGGGTATGAGGAGGATAGTTTTGCATATAGCTCAGAGAGCTACAAAGCCTGGCACCTCTGCATCAATTTTTGTTCCTCCCATAGGTCTGTGGTGTCACATGAATTCTGTTTAGGCTTAAGATAACTATTCAAATGAGCATTGGTGAGAACATTGCACTGTAATGCTAGCTAGACCAGAGCATTAGTCTGGAATATTACCTGTGGAAGTCAAAGCTGAGCAAGAGCTTAAAACTGTTGTATTTTATTTTATTTTTCTCCTCTTCTTTCCCCTTTCCCCTTTCCCCTTTCCTTTC